>NC_057809.1:144157213-144166746 GCF_018294505.1 Triticum aestivum
ATCTTCAACTCCGGCAGCCGCCACGCCTCCTCGCCCGGCGCCCGACGCCGCCCCGCGCAGCCGCCGGCCGCCGCGGCCGCCTCGCCGTCGGGCGACCCCGGCCCGGCTAGATCCGGCCGCCGGCCACCACCTCCTCCCGCCGGCTTGCTGCGTTTCTTCTTCCCGACGAACAGCTACAGTGCCCGACCGCGCCTCGATATCCGTGCAAGCCCTAGATCTGAGAGGTTGAAATTTCGTCTAAGTCCCCAGAACTTTTACTTCATATGCTCCTGTTCGAGGCCCCGTAACTTTGCATCCGTAGCTCCGTTTTGGACATATAATATATCAAAATGTTCGCTTGACGAGTACATCATTTCATTCCATTGCATCATTTTCATTTGAGTTCATCTTGATGCCCAAAATGCTGTTAGAAGGAGGCTTCGTGAGTTAATTGCCAGATCTGCTAGTTCATCTTAGACTTTTGTCATTTTTGCCATGATTATTGTGTGCATGCTATGCCTGTGAGTCCTTCATATGTTTTGTTAAGCATTTTGTCTTCTTTCCAGAGGTGCAACCCATGCATTTTTAGGATGTGTGTGGTGACTTGTGCAAGCTTGCAAAGTGAGGCACCCGGGAAATCTGTTTTCAGAGACTTAGTTGTTTTCACTAAGTCTGGGAATATTTAGTTCATGATGCCATATGTTCAGCTTGTTTCCTAGCGATCCGTGCCTCTTTTGAGGATGATCAGTAAAGGAGTTCTGTTAATCATATTATGCTCTATCCATCCATGTCTTTTTTTTCAATTATGGAGCATCCTAGCTTGAGTCAATCGAGCTCTACTTTTGCTTCGTGGTGAATCTGGGCAGATCGTCAACTCGTTTGCGATTTTGCCGATGTTATTGTAGTTGATCCATGCATGCTATGCCATTGTTCTTGCCATGTCTAGCTAGCATTTTGTACCTTCTTAATGGATGAATGCTTGTCTTGCCATGACTTGCACCGTAGTGAGTGCATCGAGTTCGTTTACATGCCTTCGTGAGTTATGTTTCAGCATGTCTCAGTTTTCACTAAGTCTGAAAACTGATTATGTTTTTGCTATGTTCGTGTGCCCGTTAGTATATTTTGTGATCCCTTTTGGCCCCAGGTCACTTTGGGACTTTTGTTAAGATTGTTGAGTAGCTCCATGCCATGTTATTACTTGTCTTAATCAGGTCATGTATCATGTTGTTTTGCTGCTCCGAAGAGGGCTTCGTGATCTGAAATTTCAGACTAGTGTTAATTTCACTAAGTCTGGAATCTGTTTTGCATTTGCGTTTTTGCCATGCTTGTTTGAACCTTATAATGGGGGAATTGGCCGTGGCTCAGTGCTAGTCTTTTGTTAAGCATCTTGTGTGCATCCCTGCCATGTATTTTGTTGTCATATTTGGTGGCTGTAGCATGTTCATTTTGTTGCATCTAGATGCCTACTTGCTATAAATCGCAGACCGGTGTCATATCTTAAAACGCTTGCCATTTCCAAACCGTAACTCCGATTCCGACGATCTTTATATTGTTTTCAAGAGATTTCATCCCCTCTTTCTAGTGGCACCCTTGGAATTCCAAGTTGAAGCCAGGTTCATGCATTTCCTGTCATATCTTGCATTTTGCATCCCGCATCGCATCCCGCATAGCCTATCATCATTTCATCTTTTTTGCTTGGTCTTGCACGTGGTTGATTGTATCCTTGTTGCTTGTTTGTCTTGTTGGGTAGAGCCGGGAGACGAGTTCGCTACCGAGGAGCCCGTTGAGTTTGCTTGTGAGGATCCAGTCAACTCTGACAACTGTGCAGGCAAGATGATCATACCCTCGAAATCACTGCTATCTTTGCTATGCTAGTTTGCTCGCTCTTGCTATGCCAATGCTACGATGCCTACCTTTTGCTTGTCAGCCTCCCAATTGCCATGTTGAGCCTCTAACCCACCATGTCCTAGCAAACCATTGTTTGGCTATGTTACCGCTTTGCTCAGCCCCTCTTATAGCGTTGCTAGTTGCAGGTGAAGATTGGAGGCCGTTCCTTGTTGGAACATTTATTTACTTGTTGGGATATCATTATATTGCTATGTTATCTTAATGCATCTATATACTTGGTGAAGGGTGGAAGGCTCGGCCTCTCGCCTAGTGTTTTGTTCCACTCTTGCCGCCCTAGTTTCCGTCATATCGGTGTTATGTTCCCGGATTTTGCGTTCCTTACGCGGTTGGGTTATAATGGGAACCCCTTGATATTTCGCCTTGATTAAAGCTTGTCCAGCAATGCCCAACCTTGGTTTTACCATTTGCCACCTAGCCCTTTTCTTTCCCTTGGGTTCTGCAGACTCAAGGGTTATCTTATTTTACCCCCCCGGGCCAGTGCTCCTCTGAGTGTTGGTCCACCTGTCAGCTGCCGGTGGCCACCAGGGGCAACTCTGGGCTGGCCTACCCGTACCTAACACAATCTGAGTGTGCCCTGAGAAAGAGATATGTGCAGCTCCTATCGGGATTTGTCGGCACATTCGGGCGGTGTTGCTGGTCTTGTTTTAACCTGTCGAAGTGTCTTGAGTTACCGAGATACCGAGTCTGATCGGAACGTCTTGGGAGGAGGTCTATTCCTTCGTTGACCGTGAGAGCTTGTGATGGGCTAAGTTGGGACTCCCCTGCAGGGATTGAACTTTCGAAAGCCGTGCCCGCGGTTATGGGCAGATGGGAATTTGTTAATGTCCGGTTGTAGATAACTTAAACCTTAATTAATTAAAATGAATCAACCGAGTGTGTTACCGTGATGGCCTCTTCTCGGCGGAGTCCGGGAAGTGGACACGGTGTTGGAGTTATGCTTGCGCAGGTTGTTCTTCTAGCTTCTCGCTCGCGCCTTGCCTCCTCTTCTCGCTCTCTTTTGCGTATAAGTTAGCCACCATATATGCTAGCCGCTTGCTGCAGCTCCACTTATATTTGCCTTACCCATTCCTATAAGCTTAAATAGTCTTGATCGCGAGGGTGCGAGATTGCTGAGTCCCTATGGCTCACAGATGCTATAACTCCAGATGCAGGTCCAGGTGATTCCGCTCCAGGTGACGATTACGAGCTCAAGTGGGAGTTCGACGAGGACTCTCAGCGTTATTATGTTTCCTTTCCCGATGATCAGTAGTGGTGCCCAGTTGGGGGTGATTGGGACCTTGTCGCATGTTGGGTTTTCTTCTATTTTTGGCGCCGTAGTCGGGCCATGAGTGTTTGTTTGATGGATGTTATTTATGTACACTGATGTGACGTGGCGATTGTAAGCCAACTATGTATCTCCCCCTTTTATCATATATTACATGGGATGTTGTAATGATTGCCTAACTTGCGACATTGCTCTCAATGCGGTTATGTCTCTAAGTCGTGCCTCGACATGTGGGAGCTATAGCCGCATCGAGGGCGTTACAAGTTGGTAATCAGAGCCTTCCCCGACCTTAGGAGCCCCATTGCTTGATCGTTTTTAGCAGCCGAGTTGTGTCTAGAAAAAATGTTTTGAGTCATTTAGGAATTATATATCGGAGAGCTTAGGAATTCTTCTACTTCCCAGTCTCCTCATCGCTCTGGTAAGGCATCCTGACGTAGAGTTTTGACTCTTCTACTCTCAAATTTCACTAAATTTTTTTTTAGGATCACGCGAGTATCTTGGATTTGTTCCGATAGCTTATGATGAGAATACTGTCTTGGTGCCTCCTGTTAGGGGTTTAGTGGAAGTTTCCCGGGGAGTTGAGCTCTGAGGTGTTGTCATCATAATTTTATCGTTGCAATTCTGGAATACTTGAGATATGTTCGCCGACATCGAAAATCTCTTTTATGCAGTTCGTTGGTGAGATAACCTCGACGCCACCCAGTACTGGGGTGGGAGTTCGGGAGTATCGCCATAACTTGTATAACGGATGCTTTTCGAAGGTTGAGGTAGATGGTTTCCGAAGTTTTCTTAGTTATGTGTTGAAGGATGGATACAGCTGGATGTAGGATTTGCTAGTTTGGGTGAGATATTATGCTTCCCCTGTATCCCCAACACCTGATTGCATAACCGGAAAGGTTCGGGAGTTTCATAGGTGGGAATTCTAGTAGCTCTAGTTCTTCTTCCATGGATATTGGTTTGAGATTGGGATTTCTTACCGATTATTCGTTCTTGATCCGTACCTTGTTGATTTATTTCTCTACCTTAATTCTACGTGGCTTCTCAATTTATGGATATGTGACCATTTGAAGAGGAATGCATTCGTTCATTTTGTTCGGATGTGAAGACTATATGTTGCAATTTTCATTCCGTTGGATTCAGCTTCAATATTTATCTATCAATGTGCTAATGGTGGTCAACCTCTTCAGGATGGCTCCTCCAATGCGCACGACTCCGAATCCTGATCCGCCACCACCTCCACCTCCTCCAGAGGCATGGCAAGCTGTGATGGCCGCAACCAATGCAAACACACAGCTGATCATGCAAATTCTTCAAGAGCGCAATCAAGGCAGTCAAGGGAATCAAGGCAGCAATCGGAGTCACTTTGCTACACTCAACTAGTTCCTTGCTAACGGGCCAAAGACTTTCAGTAATTGTGTTGAGGCAACCGATGCTGACGATTGGCTTGTGTATCTGTGTAAGCATTTCGAGTGCAGCAACGTCAGGCCTGAGGACTTTGTCAAGTTC
The DNA here is from genome assembly GCF_018294505.1 of Triticum aestivum. Lineage (NCBI taxonomy): Eukaryota > Viridiplantae > Streptophyta > Magnoliopsida > Poales > Poaceae > Triticum > Triticum aestivum. Next base: position 144,161,871 of record NC_057809.1, read on the forward strand.
GCTTCCTTCCAACTCAAAGATCAAGCTGCAGAATGGTTCCAGCAGTACAAGGATTCCAGAGGTGGACGTGTTATCACTTGGGATGATTTCCGTCGAGATTTCCGAGCTCATCACATTCCGCAGAGCGTGGTTGAAAGCAAGCGTGAGGAATTCCGCAATCTGAAGCAAGGCTCTTTGTCTGTCTATGACTACAAAAAATTGTTCCAGAAGCTTGCCCGCTTTGCCAAGCAGGACGTGCCTGATGAGAAGAGCATGATATATCAGTTCAGGGGTGGTCTCAGAGAAGATATTCAGCTCGCTCTTGTTCTCTTTGAGCCCTTGAGGTACGATGAGTTCTACAACATGGCACTGAAGCAAGATGCTGCTCAATTGAGGTGTGATGCTTCCAGGAAGCGAGTCAGAGATGTTACTTCTTCTTCCTCTACTCAAGTGGCCAAGCAGCAGAAGTTTTGGCTTCCTCCTCCTCCGTTCCGTTAGCCGTATCAGCAGAAGAGCAAAGGTGGCAGTGGTTCTTCCCACCCACTCAACCCTGGCTTTCAGAACAAGACTTTGTCTCAAGCTCCAAGATCGAGTGCTCCGTATCACCGTCCGCTTTCAGAGGTCACGTGCAACAAGTGCCAACAGAAGGGTCACTATGCCAACAAGTGTTTCAACCAGAGGCGTCTTCCTCCTCCTCCTCCTGTCAGATCGGCAAGTACAGCTATGGTCAAGCATAACCCCAAGCATGCCAAGGTCAATTTGATGAATGCAGCTCAGGCAGAGGACTCGTCAGATGTGATCACGGGTAACCTTCATGTTAATGATATTCCTGCAAAAGTTCTTTTTGACACGGGTGCATCGCATTGTTTCATCTCGAGACCATTTTCATCTAAGCATGGTTTGCCTTTGCAAATTTTGCCTAGTCCTTTAGCAGTTGTCTCTCCCGGTAAGCGCATGCAGGCTAACTCCATTGCTCCGGATGTTTCTTTCACTTTGGGTGACTACAAGTTTCTATCTTCTCCAACGGTTCTTGGTGACTCGGATATTGATCTTATTCTCGGGATGGATTGGCTTTCTAAGCACAAGGCTCAGCTTGATTGTGCAGCCAGGCAGATTCAATTGACTCATTCGTCTGAGGATGTAATTGTCTTTGCCGCTCGGGATAATACCATCCGTCTGTTTTCTCTCAATGAGAAGGGTGAATTGGATGCCATCTCGCAAATTCCAGTCGTTTGCGAATATCAAGACGTCTTTCCAGAAGAGCTCCCAGGAATGCCTCCGCACCGGCCAGTGGAATTCGTTATTGAACTTGAGCCTGGCACAGAACCTGTGTGCAAACGTCCTTACAAGCTCGGACCTGAAGAGTTGAAGGAGCTGAAGAAGCAACTTGATGAGCAAGAAAGAATGGGTCTCATCCGGCCTAGTACTTCTCCGTGGGGTTGTGGTGTTCTTTTTGTGAAGAAGAAGGATGGAACGGACCGACTTTGTGTTGATTACCGTCCAGTGAACAAGAAGACCATCAAGAACAAATACCCACTTCCCAACATCAATGAGCTGTTCGAACAACTCAAAGGTGCCCAAGTATTCTCCAAGCTTGATCTCCGTATGGGTTCTCACCAGATTCGCATTCGTGAAGAAGATATTCCCAAGACAGCATTCAGAACAAGTTTTGGTTCATATGAATACACCGTCATGTCTTTTGGCCTCGCCAATGCTCCTCCGACGTTCTCTCGCATGATGAATTTCATCTTCAACGCCTACACCAATGACTTCATTTTGGTCTATCTCGATGACATTCTGGTTTTCTCCAAGAACAAGGAAGATCATGCCAAGCACTTGCGTTTGGTTCTTGATAAGCTCAGGGAACATCAGTTCTACGCCAAGTTCTCCAAGTGTGAATTTTGGCTCGATGAGGTTCTTTATCTTGGTCATATCATCTCTGCCAAGGGCATTTCTGTGAATCCTGAGAAGGTGTCTGCAATTGTGAATTGGGAACCTCCTCAGAATGTGAAACAACTCTGCAGTTTTCTCAGTCTCGCAAGCTATTGCCGAAGATTCGTTGAAAACTTTTCTAAGATCGCGAAGCCTCTCTCTAATCTTCTCCAGAAACACGTTCAGTACATTTGGTCTCCGGAGTGTGATATTGCCTTCAACACTTTGAAAGAGAAATTGATCACTGCTCCAGTTCTGACTCCGCCTGATGAATCCAAGCCGTACGAGGTCTTTTGTGATGCCTCTCTCCAAGGTCTTGGCGCAGTTTTGATGCAAGAGAAGAAAGTTGTTGCTTATACATCTCGCCAGTTGAAGCCTAATGAGAAGAACTACCCCACTCATGATCTCGAGTTGGCGGCAGTTGTGCATGCTCTTTTGACTTGGAGACATCTTCTATTGGGAAGAAAAGTGGACATTTTCACTGATCACAAGAGTCTCAAGTACATCTTCACTCAGCCTAATCTCAACCTTAGGCAAACTCGATGGGTCGAAATGATTCAAGAGTATAATCCGAGTATTGAGTATACTCCAGGCAAGGCCAATGTGATTGCTGACGCTTTGAGCAGAAAGGCCTACTGCAACAGTCTGATTCTCAAGCCTTATCAACCCGAGCTTTGTGAAGCTTTCCGCAAACTTAATCTGCAAGTTGTTCCTCAAGGTTTCCTCGCCAACCTTCAAGTCTCTCCTACCTTAGAAGACCAGATTCGCCAAGCCCAACTTCTTGATGCTATGGTGAAAAAGGTGAAGATTGGGATTGCCAAGAGTCAGTCCAAGTACAAGTGCCACCGCCTTGATGACAAGGACACTCTCTTCTTCGAGGATCGTATTGTTGTGCCCAAAGGTGAACTTCCTAAAGTGATTATGAAAGAGGCTCACAATTCTCTCCTCTCCATCCACCCCGGGAGCACGAAGATGTATCAGGACCTCAAGCAAGCTTATTGGTGGACTCGAATGAAGCGCGAGATCGCTCAATTCGTGAATGAATGTGATGTCTGCAGAAGAGTGAAGGCAGAACACCAAAGGCCAGCAGGTCTCCTCCAACCTCTTGCCATTCCAGAATGGAAGTTTGACCACATTGAAATGGACTTCGTGACTGGGTTTCCAAAGTCCAAGCGTGGCAATGATGCTATATTTGTTGTCATTGACAAACTTACCAAAGTGGCTCACTTTCTGCCTATCAAGGAGTCGATCACTGCAGCTCAATTGGCGGAACTCTATACCTCTCGCATTGTCTCTCTGCATGATATTCCTCAAGTGATCTCTTCAGACCGTGGCAGCATCTTTACCTCGAAGTTTTGGGATTCTTTCCAGAAGGCCATGGGCACCAACATCCGCTTCAGCACTGCTTTCCATCCTCAAACAAGCGGTCAAGTCGAGCGTGTCAACCAGATTCTTGAAGATATGCTCAGGGCTTGTGTGATCTCCTTCGGCATGAAGTGGGAGGATTGTCTTCCTTATGCTGAATTCTCCTATAACAACAGTTTTCAAGCAAGTTCGGGCAAGGCCCCATTTGAAATTCTGTATGGCAGGAAGTGCCGTACCCCTCTCAACTGGTCTGAAACCGGTGAACGTCAGCTGCTGGGTAATGACTTAATCACAGAAGCAGAAGAAATGTGCAAAGTCATTCGTGATAACCTCAAAGCAGCCCAATCCCGCCAGAAGAGCTACTATGATAGTAAGCACCGTGATTTGGCTTTCGAGATCGGAGATCATGTTTACCTCCGCGTCTCTCCTATGAAGGGTACTCGTCGCTTCGGTATCAAAGGGAAGTTTGCCCTAGATACGTGGGACCTTTCAAGATTGTCAGCAAGAGAGGCGACCTCGCCTATCAACTCGAGCTTCCTTCAACCTTTGCAAATGTTCATGACGTGTTCCATGTCTCTCAGCTTCGAAAGTGCTTCAAGACTCCTGACCGCACCGTCAACTTCGAGGACATTGAGCTCCAAGAAGATCTCTCTTATCGTGAGCACCCAATTGCTATTCTTGAAGAGACTGAACGCAAGACTCGCAACAAGTCAATCAAATTTCTCAAAGTCAAGTGGTCACACCATTCCGACCGTGAAGCTACCTGGGAACGCGAGGATCACCTCCGTTCTGAGTACCCGGAGTTCTTTCTGTCCTAGATCTCGGGACAAGATCTTTTCGTAGTGGTGGAGTGTTGTAACACCCTGGATGTAACTTTCCCAATTTGTACTCCAACTCTTGCCGTTTCCGGCGTTAAGTTATATTTATTTCTCGGGTTCGGGTCTTTGTCTCCGTGTATTGTTTTTTTTTCATGCATCTCATATCATGTCATCATGTGCATTGCATTTGCATACGTGTTCATCTCATGCATTCGAGCATTTTCCCCGTTGTCCGTTTTGCATTCTGGCGCTTCGTTCTCCTCCGGTGGCCATTTCTAGCTTTCTTTCGTGTGTGGGGATTAAACATTTCCGGATTGGATCGAGACTTGCAAAGCAGCCTTGGTTTACTACCGGTAGACCGCCTGTCAAGTTTCGTATCATTTGGACTACGTTTGATACTCCAACGGTTAACCGAGGGACCGAAAAGGCCTCGTGTGTGTTGCAGCCCAACACCCCTCAAATTTGGCCCAAAACCCACCAAACTCTGCTCCATGTCCTAGAGTGTTCGATCACGATCGCATGGCCGAAAACCGCACCTCATTTGGAGTCTCCTAGCTCCGTCTATGCCTATATATAGCCCCCTCCATTTTCGGATCTCTCCTCCCCCTCGAAACCCTAGTTTAAAAAAAAACACCTCCCCGCACCGATGGACGTGTCCGCCCCCGGCCGGACAGCGTCCGCCGCCGCCCGTGCCCAACCGGGCATCGCCACGTGGCAGCGTGCCCACATCACCGCCGCCTCCCACCGACGCGGGCCCGCAGGCCCAGCGCCGGCCCGTCCGC
>NC_057809.1:144167245-144170252 GCF_018294505.1 Triticum aestivum
CCCGCCGGCTTGCTGCGTTTCTTCTTCCCGACGAACAACTACAGTGCCCGGCCGCGCCTCGATATCCGTGCAAGCCCTAGATCTGAGAGAGAGGTTGAAATTTCGTCTAAGTCCCCAGAACTTTTACTTCATATGCTCCTGTTCGAGGCCCCGTAACTTTGCATCCGTAGCTCCGTTTTCGACATATAATATATCAAAATGTTCGCTTGACGAGTACATCATTTCATTCCATTGCATAATTTTCATTTGAGTTCATCTTGATGCCCAAAATACTGTTAGAAGGAGGCTTCGTGAGTTAATTGCCAGATCTGCTAGTTCATCTTAGACTTTTGTCATTTTTGCCATGATTATTGTGTGCATGCTATGCCTATGAGTCCTTCATATGTTTTGTTAAGCATTTTGTTTTCTTTCCAGAGGTGCAACCCATGCATTTTTAGGATGTGTGTGGTGACTTGTGCAAGCTTGCAAAGTGAGGCACCCGGGAAATCTGTTTTCAGAGACTTAGTTGTTTTCACTAAGTCTGGGAATATTTAGTTCATGATGCCATATGTTCAGCTTGTTTCCTAGCGATCCGTGTCTCTTTTGAGGATGATCAGTAAAGGAGTTCTGTTAATCATATTATGCTCTATCCATCCATGTCTTTGTTTGCAATTATGGAGCACCCTAGCTTGAGTCAATCGAGCTCTACTTTTGCTTCATGGTGAATCTGGGCAGATCGTCAACTCGTTTGCGATTTTGCCGATGTTATTGTAGTTGATCCGTGCATGCTATGCCATTGTTCTTGCCATGTCTAGCTAGCATTTTGTACCTTCTTAATGGATGTATGCTTGTCTTGCCATGAATTGCACCGTAGTGAGTGCATCGAGCTTATTTACATGCCTTCGTGAGTTATGTTTCAGCATGTCTCAGTTTTCACTAAGTCTGAAAACTGATTATGTTTTTGCTATGTTCGTGTGCCCGTTAGTATATTTTGTGATCCCTTTTGGCCTCAAGTCACTTTGGGACTTTTGTTAAGCTTGTTGAGTAGCTCCATGCCATGTTATTACTTGTCTTAATCAGGTCATGTATCATGTTGTTTTGCTGCTCCGAAGAGGGCTTCGTGATCTGAAATTTCAGACTAGTGTTAATTTCACTAAGTCTGGAATCTGTTTTGCATTTGCGTTTTTGCCATGCTTGTTTGAACCTTATAATGGGGGAATTGGCCGTGGCTCAGTGCTAGTCTTTTGTTAAGAATCTTGTGTGCATCCATGCCATGTATTTTGTTGTCATGTTTGGTGGCTGTAGCATGTTCATTTCGTTGCATCTAGATGCCTACTTGCTGTAAATCGCAGACCGGTGTCATATCTTAAAACGCTTGCCATTTCCAAACCGTAACTCCGATTCCGACGATCTTTATATTGTTTTCAAGCGATTTCATCCCCTCTTTCCAGTGGCACCCTTGGAATTCCAAGTTGAAGCCAGGTTCATGCATTTCCTGTCATATCTTGCATTTTGCATCCCGCATCGCATCCCGCATAGCCTATCATCATTTCATCTTTTTTGCTTGGTCTTGCACGTGGTTGATTGTATCCTTGTTGCTTGTTTGTCTTGTTGGGTAGAGCCGGGAGACGAGTTCACTACCGAGGAGTCCGTTGAGTTTGCTTGTGAGGATCCAGTCAACTCTGACAACTGTGCAGGCAAGATGATCATACCCTCGAAATCACTACTATCTTTGCTATGCTAGTTTGCTCGCTCTTGCTATGCCAATGCTACGATGCCTACCTTTTGCTTGTCAGCCTCCCAATTGCCATGTTGAGCCTCTAACCCACCATGTCCTAGCAAACCATTGTTTGGCTATGTTACCGCTTTGCTCAGCCCCTCTTATAGCGTTGCTAGTTGCAGGTGAAAATTGGAGGCCGTTCCTTGTTGGAACATTTATTTACTTGTTGGGATATCATTATATTGCTATGTTATCTTAATGCATCTATATAGTTGGTGAAGGGTGGAAGGCTCGGCCTCTCGCCTAGTGTTTTGTTCCACTCTTGCCGCCCTAGTTTCCGTCATATCGGTGTTATGTTCCCGGATTTTGCGTTCCTTACGCGGTTGGGTTATAATGGGAACCCCTTGATATTTCGCCTTGATTAAAGCTTGTCCAGCAATGCCCAACCTTAGTTTTACCATTTGCCACCTAGCCCTTTTCTTTCCCTTGGGTTCTGCAGACTCAAGGGTCATCTTATTTTAGTCACGGATGGATAGAGCATAACAATATCTCAAGATCATCCTTACCGAACATGCTCAGAAGAGGCATGGATCACTCTGTAGCAACATGAATACATGGCATGAAAATATCATCAGGAAAATGACTTAAAAGAATTCTAAGTCCCTGAAATCAGCAACATTACGAGAGTTACTTTGCATGCTTGTGCTAGTCACCACAAAGATCACAAAAATACATGGCATACACCCCTGTAAATATGGCATGGCATACTTCAAAACACATGTAGGGCTCAAGTTCATAGGAGGCACACATTAAACATGCCAAAAATGACAAATGTCCAAAATCTGTTAAGAATCTGAAACTAACATTACATAGCACTCTTGCAACAGAATTTAGGGCATCAAGATGAACTCAAATGAACATGGTGCAATGGAATGAAACGAAGTGCACATCTAGACGAACAATTTGATATGCTACACGCCCAAAACGGAGTTACAGGTGCAAAGTTATGATGCGATGAAGTATGCTAAAAAAATACACAGGGACAAGGACTTGGTGAAAATCAACCTCTCCGGACAGATCTAGGGTTCGTGCACGCGGATCAGAGTTTGCTGGAACAGCAGTTGCGGCTCGCCGGAGTTGGAAGAAGCTCGGGGAAGAGGGGGGGCCGGCGAGGTGGCGCCGGATCCGGCCTTGCCGCGGCCGGATCTTGCCGGGGCGGCGCGGTGCGCGGCAGAGCGGCGGTGGCACAGCACGGCGGCCGGAGCAGCGGTGACCAGCAAGGAGGCGGCGACCGGACGGCAACGGAGA
>NC_057809.1:144171084-144180643 GCF_018294505.1 Triticum aestivum
CGATGTGGGCGCGGTCGGCGAACGAATCGGGCGGCGACACGTGGCGGCGGACGGCGGGAGTTCCTATCCGGCGGCGGGCGGACACGTCCAGCCGCGCGGAGGGGATAGGGAGCTAGGGTTTGATCCAGAACATTCGGGGGAGATGCCTTTTTATACATAGGAGGAGCTAGGAGGCTCCAAATTGAGCATGGTTTGCGGCCACGCGATCGTGATCAAATGACCGAGATGATGGAGGGGGTTTAAGTAGGTTTTGGGACACTTTGGAGAGGTATTGGGCTGCAACACACACGAGGCCTTCTCGGCTCCTCGGTTAACCGTTGGAGTAGCAAACGAAGTCCAAATGGTACGAAACTTGACAGGCGGTCTATCGGTGGTATACCAAGGCCGCTTGGCAAGTCTCGGTCCAATCCGAGAACGTTTAACACCCGCACACGAAAAGAGGTAAAAGGGGACACCGGAGGACATAGGACCGCCGGAATGCAAAACGAACAACGGGGAAAATGCTCGGATGCATGAGACGAACACGTATGCAAAAGCGATGCACATGATGACATGATATGAGATGCATGATAAAGACAAAAGCAAAAAGAATACAAAACCAAACAACGAGGAAAAACATAACTTAGTGCCGGAAATGACAAGAGTTGGAATACAAATATGGCAGGTTACATATGGGGCGTTACAACACTCCTCCACTAAGAAAGGATCTTGTCCCGAGATCTAGGACTGGAAAAAAACTCCAGATATTCGGAACCGAGGTGGTCCTCGCGTTCCCAGGTGGCTTCACGGTCGGAATGATGTGACCACTTCACTTTCAGGAATTTGATAGACTTGTTGCAAGTCTTGCGTTCAGTTTCTTCAAGAATAGCAATGGGGTGCTCATGATAAGACAAGTCTTCTTGGAGATCAATGTCTTCGAAGTCTTCGAAGTTGACGGTGCGGTCAGGAGTCTGGAAACACTTGCGGAGCTGAGACATGTGAAACACGTCGTGCACATTTGCAAAGTTGGATGGAAGCTCAAGTTGATAGGCGAGATCGCGTCTTTTGCCAATGATCTTGAAAGGACCCACGTATCTAGGGGCAAGCTTCCCTTTGATACCGAAGCGACGAGTACCTTTCATTGGAGAGACACGGAGGTAGACATGGTCTCCTATCTCGAAAGCCAAGTCACGATGTTTGCTATCATAGTAACTCTTCTGGCGCGATTGCGCGGCTTTGAGATTTTCCCGAATGACTTTGCACATTTCTTTAGCCTCTGTGATCAAGTCATTGCCAAGAAGTTGATGTTCACCAGTCTCTGACCAGTTAAGAGGAGTACAACACTTCCTACCATAGAGAATCTTGAATGGGGCCTTGACCAAACTTGCTTGGAAGCTGTTGTTGTAGGAGAACTTGGCATATGGAAGACAATCTTCCCACTTCATACCGAAAGAAATGACACATGCCCTGAGCATATCTTCAAGAATTTGATTGACTCACTCGACTTGGCCACTAGTTTGAGGATGAAAGGCTGTGCTGAAGCGAATGTTGGTGCCCATGGCCTTCTTGAAGGAATCCCAGAACTTAGAGGTAAAGATGCTTCCACGATCTGAAGATATCAACTATGGAATGCCGTGCAGAGAGACAATCCTGGAGGTATATAGCTCTGCCAACTGAGCTGCTATGATAGATTCTTTGATAGGAAGAAAATGAGCCACTTTGGTGAGCTTGTCGATGACAACAAAAATAGCATCATTGCCACGCTTAGACTTGGGAAATCCAGTCATGAAGTCCATCTCAATATGGTCAAACTTCCATTCTGGAATGGCAAGAGGTTGGAGGAGACCAGCTGGTCGTTGGTGTTCTGCTTTCACACTTCTGCAGACATCACATTCATTCATGAACTGAGCAATCTCGCGCTTCATTCGAGTCCACCAATACGACTTCTTGACGTCATGGTACATCTTTGTACTTCCAGGGTGAATAGAGAGGAGTGAATTGCGAGCCTCGTTCATAATGACTTTACGAAGGTCACCCTTAGGAGCAACAGCGCGATCGTCGAAGAATAGAGTATCCTTGTCATCAAGACAATAGCACTTGTACTTGGGTTGACTCTTGGCAATCCCAATCTTCACCTTCTTCACCATAGCATCAAGAAGTTGAGCCTCACGAATCTGATTTTCCAAAGTAGGAGAGACTTGGAGGTTGGCAAGGAATCCTTGAGGAACAACTTGGAGATTAAGTTTGCGGAAAGCTTCACAAAGCTCTGGTTGGTAGGGCTTGATAATCAAACTGTTCCAGTAAGCCTTCCTGCTCAATGCGTCAGCAATAACATTGGCCTTGCTTGGAGTATATTCAATACTCGGATTATACTCTTGAATCATTTCGACCCAACGAGTCTGTTTGAGGTTGAGGTTAGGCTGAGTGAAGATATACTTGAGACTCTTATGATCAGTGAAGATGTCCACTTTCCTTCCCAACAAGAGATGTCTCCATGTTAAAAGAGCATGAACAACTGCCGCCAACTCGAGGTCATGAGTGGGGTAGTTCTTTTCGTTGGGCTTCAACTGGCGAGAGGTATAGGCCACAACTTTCTTCTCTTGCATCAACACTGCACCGAGACCTTGAAGGGAAGCATCACAGGAGACATCGAACGGTTTGGATTCATCAGGAGGAGTCAGAACTGGAGCTGTGACTAACTTCTCTTTCAGGGTGTTGAAAGCGATGTCACATTCAGGCGACCAGACATACTTCACATGCTTCTGGAGGAGGTTGGAAAGAGGCTTCACGATCTTAGAGAAGTTCCCAACGAAACTTCGACAATAGCTTGCGAGCCCAAGGAAGCTGCGGAGTTGCTTCACATTATGAGGTGGTTCCCAATTCACAATTGCAGACACCTTCTCAGGATTAACAGCTATGCCCTTGGTGGAGATGATATACCCAAGGTAGAGAACCTCATCGAGCCAAAACTCGCACTTTGAAAACTTCGCATAGAACTGATGTTCTCTGAGTTTATCCAGCACCAATCTCAAGTGCTTGGCATGATCCTCCTTGTTCTTTGAAAAGACCAAAATTTCATCGAGGTAGACCAAGACGAAGTCATTTGTGTAGGCGTTGAAGATGAAGTTCATCATACGAGAGAATGTTGGAGGAGAGTTGACAAGGCCGAAAGACATGACAGTGTATTCGTATGAACCATAGCTTGTTCTGAATGCTGTCTTGGGGATATCTTCCTCACGAATGCGGACCTGATGATAGCCCATACGGAGGTCAAGCTTGGAGAATACTTGAGCACCTTTGAGTTGTTCAAAAAGCTCATTGATGTTGGGAAGTGGGCACTTGTTCTTTATGGTCTTCTTGTTCAATGGACGATAGTCGACACAAAGTCGGTCCGTTCCATCCTTCTTCTTGACGAAAAGAACACCACAACCCCATGGAGAAGAACTTGGTCGGATGAGACGCATACGGTCTTGAATATCGACTTGTTTCTTCAGCTCCTTCAACTCTTCAGGTCCAAGCTTGTAAGGACGTTTGCAAACAGGTTCCGTGCCAGGCTCAAGATCGATGACGAATTCAACTGGCCGGTGAGGAGGCATTCCTGGAAGCTCTTCTAGAAAGACGTCTTGATATTCGCAAACGACTGGAATCTGAGAGATGGCATCCAACTCGCCCTTCTCATTGAGAGAAAACAGTCGAATGGTATCATCACGAGTGGCAAAGACGATTACATCCTCAGACGAATGTGTCAATTGAATCTGCCTGGCAGCACAATCAAGCTGAGCCTTGTGCTTAGAAAGCCAGTCCATTCTGAGAATAAGATCAATATCCGAGTCACCAAGAACAATAGGAGAAGCTAGAAATTTGTAGTCGCCCAACGTGATAGTAACATCCAGGACGCAGATATTAGCTGTCATTTGCTTGCCCGGGGACACAATTGATAAAGATCTTGGCAAATGTTGATAATCGCACTCATACTTTGATGCAAAAGGTTTAGAAATGAAACAATGCGATGCACCAGTGTCAAAAAGAACTTTTGCAGGAACATCGTTAACAGGAAGGTTACCCATGATAACTTCTGACGAGTCCTCTGCCTGAGCTGCGTTCATCATATTGACCTTGGCATGCTTGGGATTATGCTTGACCACTGTGGTGCTAGCAGATCTCACAGGAGGAGGAGGAGGAAGATGCCTCTGGTTGAAGCATTTGTTTGCATAGTGACCCTTCTGCTGACACTTGTTGCACATAACCTCAGAAAGTGGATGGTGATACGGAGCACTTGATCTTGGAGCATGAGACGAAGTCTTGTTCTGAAAGCCTGGGTTGGGTGGGTGGGAAGATCCATTGCCACCTTTGCTCTTCTGCTGATAAGGCTGACGAAACGGAGGAGGAGGCAACCAATACTTTTGCTGCTTAGTTGCCACTTGATTTGAGGAAGAAGGAGTTGCATCTCTGACTCGTTTCTTGGAAGCATCGCACTTGAGCTAAGCAGCCTCTTGCTTCAGTGCCATGTTGTAGAATTCATCATACTTCTTCGGCTCAAAAAGCACGAGAGCTAGTTGCAGATCTTTTCTGAGGCCACCTCTGAACTAATAAATCATGCTCTTCTCGTGAGGGACATCTTGCTTAGCGAAACGAGTGAGCTTCTGGAACATGATGTTGTACTGGTAAACAAACAAGCTGCCTTGCATCAGATTGCGGAACTCCTCACGCTTGCTCTCAACAACACTCTAAGGAATGTGATGAGCTTTGAAGTCTTGGGGGAATTCATCCCAGGTAATCACACGATCTCCTCTGGAATCTTTGTATTGCTGATACCACTCTGCAGCTTGGTCTTTGAGTTGGAACGAAGCAAACTTGACAAAGTCCTTAGGCCTGACGTTGCTGCACTCGAAATGCTTGCAGATATCCACGAGCCAATCATCAGCGTCTGTTGCCTCGACACAGTTACTGAAGGTCTTTGGCTGGTTTGCGAGGAACTGGTTGAGTGTAGCAAACTGATTCTGATTGTTGCCATGGCCTTGATTTCCTTGGTTGCGCTCTTGCAAGAGTTGCATAAGCATCTGCGTGTTGGCGTTGATAGCGGCCATCACAGCTTGCCATGCCTCCGGAGGTGGAGGTGGTGGCGGTGGTTCAGGATTCTGACGCGTTGGAGGAGCCATCCTGAAGAGGGTGACATCCGTTAGCATCTTGACAGACATATATTCAAGCTGAATCAAATGGATCGAAATTGCAACATATAGTCTTAACATTCGAACAAGAATGAACGAATGAATTCCAAAATTAAATGGTCACACTTCCATAAATTGAGAAGCCACTTAGATAGAGGTGGATGAATAAAACAACAAGGTACGAACAAGAACAAATACTTGGTAAGGATTACCCAATCTCAAACCAAATATCTGCGGAAGAAATACTAGAGCTACATGAATTCCCACCTATGAAACTCCTGAAATTTTCCCGGTTATGCAATCAGGTGTTGGGTATACAGGGGAAGGATAATATCTCACCCAAAGCTAGGAAATCCTACATCCAGCTGTATCCATCCTTCAACACATAACCAAGAAACCTTCGGAAATCATTTACCTCAACCTTCGAAAAGCATCCGTTATACGAGTTATGGCAATACTCCCAAACTCCCGCCCCAGTACTGGGTGGCGTCGAGGTTATCTCACCAACAACTGCATAAAAGAGATTTTCAATGTCGGCGAAACTCAGGTATTCCAGAACTGCAACGATAAAATTGTGACGACAACACCTCGGAGCTCAACTCCCCGGGACACTGCCACAACCCCTAAATGTCAGGAGGCACCAAGAATAATGTTCTCGTCACAAAACCATCGGAACGATTCCAAGATACCCGTGTGATCCTAAACTTTTTTTTAGTGAAATTTGAGAAGAGAAGAATCAAAACTCTATGTCAGGATGCCTCACCAGAGCGACGAAGGGACTGAGGAGTAAAAAGAATCCTACTCTCCGATATGTATAATCCTAAAAGACTCAAAACATTTTTCTACACTCAACAACGCCAGCGATTCGATCAAGCAGGGGGCTCCTAAGTCGGGGAAGGCTCTGATTACCAACTTGCAACGCCCACGATGCAGCTATATCTCCCACGTGTCGGAGCACGACTTAGAGGCATAACCGCATTGTAGACAATGTCGCAAGAGGGGTAATCTTTACACATCCCATGTACTGAATAAGGAAAGAGGTACATAGTTGGCTTACAATCGCCACGTCACACAATAGCATAAATATATCATTACAATCATCCGGATACAATCAAGTTATGACTATGGAACCAAAATAAAGACAACCCCAAATGCATAATGTCCCCGATCACCCCAACTGGGCTCCACTACTGATCGTCTGGAAAGGAAGCGTAGTATCGTCCTAAGTCCTCATCGAACTCCCACTTGAGCTCAGTCGTATCTCCTGGAATGGTATCATCGGTCCTTGCATCTGGTTTTGGAAGGAATCTGTGAGTCACGGGGACTTAGCAATCTCGCACCCTCGCGATCAAGACTATTTAAGCTTATAGGTAGGGTAAAAAGGTATGAGGTGGAGCTGCAGCAAGCACTAGCATATATGGTGGCTAACATACGCAAATGAGAGCGAGAAGAGAAAGGCAAAGCACGTTCGAGAAACTATGATCAAGAAGTGATCCTAGAAATACTTACGTTCAAGCATAACCCGAGACCGTGTTCTCTTCCCGGACTCCGCCGAAAAGAGACCATCATGGCTTCACACGCTGTTGATCCATTTTAATTAAGTTTAAGTTTCAGGTTTTCTACAACCGGACATTAACAAATTCCCATCTGCCCATAACCGCGGGCACGACTTTCGAAAGTTCAAATCCCTGCAGGGGTGTCCCAACTTAGCCCATCACAAGCTCTCATGGTCAACGAAGGATATTCCTTCTCCCAGGACGGACCAATCAGACTCGGAATCCCGGTTACAAGACATCTCGACAATGGTAAAACAAGTCCAGCAAGACCACCCGCTGTGCCGACAAATCCCGATAGGAGCTGCACATATCTCGTTCTCAGGGCACACCGAATGAACACTACGTACAAATAAAACCAACCCTCAAGTTTCCCCGAGGTGGCGCTGCAAGTGTCTCTGTTTTGGACCAACACTCAGAGGAGCACTAGCCCAGGGGGTTTAAAATAAAGATGACCCTTGAGTCCGCGGAACCCAAGGGAAAAAGAGGCTAAGTGGCGAATGGTAAAACCAACGTTGGGCCTTGCTGGAGGAGTTTTATTCAAGGCGAACTGTCAAGGGGTTCCCATTATAACCCAACCGTGTAAGGAACGCAAAATCAAGGAACATAACACCGGTATGACGGAAACTAGGACGGCAAGAGTGGAACAAAACAACAGGCATAAGGCCGAGCCTTCCACCCTTTACCAAGTGTATAGATGCATTAAAGTAAACAAGTTATAATAATGATATCCCAACAATAATCATGTTCCAACAAGGAACAAACTCCAATCTTCACCTGCAACTAACAACGCTATAAGAGGGGCTGAGCAAAGCGGTAACATAGCCAAACAACGGTTTGCTAGGACAAGGTGGGTTAGAGGTTTGACATGGCAATATGGGACGCATGATAATCAAGTGGTAGGTATCATAGCATAGGCATAGCAATAGAGCGAGCAACTAGCAAGCAAAAATAGAAGTGATTTCGAGGGTATGGTCATCTTGCCTGCAAAGTTCTCCGAGTTGACGTAAGCTTGATCCTCGTAAACGTTCTCAACGGGTTCCTAGATCAGGTACTCGTCTCCCTGCTCTACCCAAAGCAAGAACACAAGCAAAGGGAGACACAATCAACCACGGTGCAATGCACAAGCAATATGATGCAAAACATGGCATGATATGCGGGATGTAATATGCAATGCATATGCATGGTTCGGAAAGGAAAGATTGAACCTGGCCTCAACTTGGAAAACCAAGAGTGCCGCCTGGAAAGATGAGTTGATTTTGGTTGAAATCGATATAAAGATCACCGGAATCGGATGCACGGTTTGCAAATGACAAGCAAAACAAATATGGCACAAAGCTGCGGTTAACAGCACGAGGCCATCTAAATGCATCAAGAACAACAAGCTACTGCACTCCAACATAACAACAAATCACATGGTAGTGATCCTCTCAAGATGCTTGCCAAAAGATGAATACTGAGGTACGGCTAATTCACAAAATAGCAGGTTCAAACAAGCATGGCAAAAGTGCAAAAGATATCAGGTTCGCAGACTTAGTGAAAATAACAACATGACAGGATTAACATCAGGAAGCAATGTTTAGAGCAAGATAACAACATGCTACAGGCACATATCATGGCAAAGCAAGGCATGGCATGAAGCTACTCAAAGCATACAACAAAAGTCCCTTACTGACCATAAGTCAAAAGGGATCAGAAAATACAATGGCAACCATGTGAACATAGCAAGTTTCGTTAACAGATTCAGACTTAGCAAAAAACTGGAACATGGCAAAACAGAATTACGTAGGCATGTTTACGAGCTCGATGCACTCACCAAAAAGCATTGCATGACAAACTAAGCATACACCCAGCAAGTAGACATGATAAATAAGCTAACCATGGCAAGAACAACCTCATAGCATGCATGGATCAACTACAACAACCTCGGCAAAATTGCTTAACACGTAAACAATCTGCCAGGAACATTTTATAGCAAAAGTAGAGCATGATTGAGTCATGCTAGGGTACTCCATAATTGCAAACAAAGACATGGATGGATAGAGCATAACAATATCTCAAGATCATCCTTACTGAACATGCTCAAAAGAGGCATGGATCACTCTGTAGCAACATGAATACATGGCATGAAAATATCATCAGGAAAATGACTTAGAAGAATTCTAAGTCCCTGAAATCAGCAACATTACGAGAGTTACTTTGCATGCTTGAGCTAGTCACCACAAAGATCACAAAAATACATGGCATACACCCTTGTAAATATGGCATGGCATACGTCAAAACACATGTAGGGCTCAAGTTCATAGGAGGCACACATTAAACATGGCAAAAATGACAAATGTCCAAAATCTGTTAAGAATCTGAAACTAACATTACATAGCACTCTTGCAAAAGAATTTAGGGCATCAAGATGAACTCAAATGAACATGGTGCAATGGAATGAAACTAAGTGCACATCCAGACGAACAATTTGATATGCTACACGCCCAAAACGGAGTTACGGGTGCAAAGTTATGATGCGATGAAGTATGCTAAAAAAATACACAGGGACAAGGACTTGGTGAAAATCAACCTCTCCGGACAGATCTAGGGTTCGTGCACGCGGATCAGAGTTTGCCGGAACAGCAGTTGCGGCTCGCCGGAGTTGGAAGAAGCTCGGGGAAGAGGGGGGGCCGGCGAGGTGGCGCCGGATCCGGCCTTGCCGCAGCCGGATCTTGCCGGGGCGGCGCGGTGCGCGGCAGAGCGGCGGTGGCACAGCGCGGCGGCCGGAGCAGCGGTGACCAGCAAGGAGGCGGCGACCGGACGGCAACGGAGATCAGCAGCACGCGGGCGCCGGCGTGCGGGAGGAAGGCGGAGACT
>NC_057809.1:144181054-144185204 GCF_018294505.1 Triticum aestivum
GGGGCCCGGCGAGGCCCGGTTCGGCCCGGGGCAGGCCGGATCTGGGTCCCGGGCGGCGGCGGCGATGTGGGCGCGGTCGGCGGACGAATCGGGCGGCGACACGTGGCGGCGGACGGCGGGAGTTCCTATCCGGCGGCGGGCGGACACGTCCAGCCGCGCGGAGGGGAGAGGGAGCTAGGGTTTGATCCAGAACATTCGGGGGAGATGCCTTTTTATACATAGGAGGAGCTAGGAGGCTCCAAATTGAGCATGGTTTGCGGCCACGCGATCGTGATCAAACGACCGAGATGATGGAGGGGGTTTAAGTAGGTTTTGGGACACTTTGGAGAGGTATTGGGCTGCAACACACACGAGGCCTTCTCGGCTCCTCGGTTAACCGTTGGAGTAGCAAACGAAGTCCAAATGGTACGAAACTTGACAGGCGGTCTATCGGTGGTATACCAAGGCCGCTTGGCAAGTCTCGGTCCAATCCGAGAGCGTTTAACACCCGCACACGAAAAGAGGTAAAAGGGGACACCGGAGGACATAGGACCGCCGGAATGCAAAACGGACAACGGGGAAAATGCTCGGATGCATGAGACGAACACGTATGCAAAAGCGATGCACATGATGACATGATATGAGATGCATGATAAAGACAAAAGCAAAAAGAATACAAAACCAAACAACAAGGAAAAACATAACTTAGTGCCGGAAATGACAAGAGTTGGAATACAAATATGGCAGGTTACATATGGGGCGTTACAACACTCCTCCACTAAGAAAGGATCTTGTCCCGAGATCTAGGACTGGACAAAAACTCCAGATATTCGGAACCGAGGTGGTCCTCGCGTTCCCAGGTGGCTTCATGGTCGGAATGATGTGACCACTTCACTTTCAGGAATTTGATAGACTTGTTGCAAGTCTTGCGTTCAGTTTCTTCAAGAATAGCAATGGGGTGCTCATGATAAGACAAGTCTTCTTGGAGATCAATGTCTTCGAAGTCTTCGAAGTTGACGGTGCGGTCAGGAGTCTGGAAACACTTGCGGAGCTGAGACATGTGAAACACGTCGTGCACATTTGCAAAGTTGGATGGAAGCTCAAGTTGATAGGTGAGATCGCGTCTTTTGCCAATGATCTTGAAAGGACCCACGTATCTAGGGGCAAGCTTCCCTTTGATACCGAAGCGACGAGTACCTTTCATTGGAGAGACACGGAGGTAGACATGGTCTCCTATCTCGAAAGCCAAGTCACGATGTTTGCTATCATAGTAACTCTTCTGGCGCGATTGCGCGGCTTTGAGATTTTCCCGAATGACTTTGCACATTTCTTTAGCCTCTGTGATCAAGTCATTGCCAAGAAGTTGATGTTCACCAGTCTCTGACCAGTTAAGAGGAGTACAACACTTCCTACCATAGAGAATCTTGAATGGGGCCTTGCCCAAACTCGCTTGGAAGCTGTTGTTGTAGGAGAACTTGGCATATGGAAGACAATCTTCCCACTTCATACCGAAAGAAATGACACATGCCCTGAGCATATCTTAAAGAATTTGATTGACTCACTCGACTTGGCCACTAGTTTGAGGATGAAAGGCTGTGCTGAAGCAAATGTTGGTGCCCATGGCCTTCTTGAAGGAATCCCAGAACTTAGAGGTAAAGATGCTTCCACGATCTGAAGATATCAACTATGGAATGCCGTGCAGAGAGACAATCCTGGAGGTATATAGCTCTGCCAACTGAGCTGCTATGATAGATTCTTTGATAGGAAGAAAATGAGCCACTTTGGTGAGCTTGTCGATGACAACAAAAATAACATCATTGCCACGCTTAGACTTGGGAAATCCAGTCACGAAGTCCATCTCAATATGGTCAAACTTCCATTCTGGAATGGCAAGAGGTTGGAGGAGACCAGCTGGTCGTTGGTGTTCTGCTTTCACACTTCTGCAGACATCACATTCATTCATGAACTGAGCAATCTCGCGCTTCATTCGAGTCCACCAATACGACTGCTTGACGTCATGGTACATCTTTGTACTTCCAGGGTGAATAGAGAGGAGTGAATTGCGAGCCTCGTTCATAATGACTTTACGAAGGTCACCCTTAGGAGCAACAGCGCGATCGTCGAAGAATAGAGTATCCTTGTCATCAAGACGATAGCACTTGTACTTGGGTTGACTCTTGGCAATCCCAATCTTCACCTTCTTCACCATAGCATCAAGAAGTTGAGCCTCACGAATCTGATTTTCCAAAGTAGGAGAGACTTGGAGGTTGGCAAGGAATCCTTGAGGAACAACTTGGAGATTAAGTTTGCGGAAAGCTTCACAAAGCTCTGGTTGGTAGGGCTTGATAATCAAACTGTTCCAGTAAGCCTTCCTGCTCAATGCGTCAGCAATAACATTGGCCTTGCTTGGAGTATATTCAATACTCGGATTATACTCTTGAATCATTTCGACCCAACGAGTCTGTTTGAGGTTGAGGTTAGGCTGAGTGAAGATATACTTGAGACTCTTATGATCAGTGAAGATGTCCACTTTCCTTCCCAACAAGAGATGTCTCCATGTTAAAAGAGCATGAACAACTGCCGCCAACTCGAGGTCATGAGTGGGGTAGTTCTTTTCGTTGGGCTTCAACTGGCGAGAGGTATAGGCCACAACTTTCTTCTCTTGCATCAACACTGCACCGAGACCTTAAAGGGAAGCATCACAGGAGACATCGAACGGTTTGGATTCATCTGGAGGAGTCAGAACTGGAGCTGTGACTAACTTCTCTTTCAGGGTGTTGAAAGCGATGTCACATTCAGGCGACCAGACATACTTCACATGCTTCTGGAGGAGGTTGGAAAGAGGCTTCGCGATCTTAGAGAAGTTCCCAACGAAACTTCGACAATAGCTTGCGAGCCCAAGGAAGCTGCGGAGTTGCTTCACATTATGAGGTGGTTCCCAATTCACAATTGCAGACACCTTCTCAGGATTAACCGCTATGCCCTTGGTGGAGATGATATATCCAAGGTGGAGAACCTCATCGAGCCAAAACTCGCACTTTGAAAACTTCGCATAGAACTGATGTTCTCTGAGTTTATCCAGCACCAATCTCAAGTGCTTGGCATGATCCTCCTTGTTCTTTGAAAAGACCAAAATTTCATCGAGGTAGACCAAGACGAAGTCATTTGTGTAGGCGTTGAAGATGAAGTTCATCATACGAGAGAATGTTGGAGGAGAGTTGACAAGGCCGAAAGACATGACAGTGTATTCGTATGAACCATAGCTTGTTCTGAATGCTGTCTTGGGGATATCTTCCTCACGAATGCGAATCTGATGATAGCCCATACGGAGGTCAAGCTTGGAGAATACTTGAGCACCTTTGAGTTGTTCAAAAAGCTCATTGATGTTGGGAAGTGGGCACTTGTTCTTTATGGTCTTCTTGTTCAATGGACGATAGTCGACACAAAGTCGGTCCGTTCCATCCTTCTTCTTGACGAAAAGAACACCACAACCCCATGGAGAAGAACTTGGTCGGATGAGACGCATACGCTCTTGAATATCGACTTGTTTCTTCAGCTCCTTCAACTCTTCAGGTCCAAGCTTGTAAGGACGTTTGCAAACAGGTTCCGTGCCAGGCTCAAGATCGATGACGAATTCAACTGGCCGGTGAGGAGGCATTCCTGGAAGCTCTTCTAGAAAGACGTCTTGATATTCGCAAACGACTGGAATCTGAGAGATGGCATCCAACTCGCCCTTCTCATTGAGAGAAAACAGTCGAATGGTATCATCACGAGTGGCAAAGACGATTACATCCTCAGACGAATGTGTCAATTGAATCTGCCTGGCAGCACAATCAAGCTGAGCCTTGTGCTTAGAAAGCCAGTCCATTCTGAGAATAAGATCAATATCCGAGTCACCAAGAACAATAGGAGAAGCTAGAAATTTGTAGTCGCCCAACGTGATAGTAACATCCAGGACGCAGATATTAGCTGTCATTTGCTTGCCCGGGGACACAATTGATAAAGATCTTGGCAAATGTTGATAATCGCACTCATACTTTGATGCAAAAGGTTTAGAAATGAAACAATGCGATGCACCAGTGTCAAAAAGAACTTTTGCAGGAACATCGTTAACAGGAAGGTTACCCATGATAACTTCTGACGAGTCCTCTGCCTGAGCTGCGTTCATCAT
>NC_057809.1:144187232-144188052 GCF_018294505.1 Triticum aestivum
GTGATGTCCACGAGTGACGAACCCTGTGGTGCGTTTACGTGTCGGTCATCAACACTCATAGTTTTGGCCGATTCTGACCCATTTCATGGACTATTACTCACTGTTTTGGGGTCCCGGAGTGATGTCCACGAGTAACGAACCCTGTGGTGCATTTACGTGTCGGTCATCAACACTCGTAGTTTTGGCCGATTCTGACCCGTTTCATGGACTATTACTCACTGTTTTGGGGTCCCAAAATGATTTCCATTCTTGTTCAAGCCCAAGGTGCGCTTATGTGTCGGTCATCAACACTCACAGTTTTGGCCGATTCTGGCTTGTTTCATGGACTATTACTCACTGTTTTGGGGTCTCGGATTGATTTTCACGAGTAACGAACCCTCGGGTGCGTTTACGTGTCGGTATCAACACTCGCAGTTTTGGCCGATTCTGACCCGTTTCGTGGACTATTACTCACCGTTTTGGGGTCCCAAAGTGATTTCCATTCTTGTTAGACCCCAAGGTGCGCTTACGTGTCCGTCATCAACACTCATAGTTTTTGCCGATTCTGGCCCGTTTCGTGGACTATTACTCACTGTTTTGGAGTCCCGGAGTGATTTCCACGAGTAACAAACCCTGGGGTGCGTTTACGTGTCGGTCATCAACACTCGTAGTTTTGGCCGATTCTGACCCGTTTCATGGACTATTACTCAAAGTTTTGGGATCCCAAAGTGATTTCCATTCTTGTTGGACCCCAAGGTGCGCTTACGTGTCGGTCATCAACACTCACAGTTTTGGCCGATTCTGGCCCGTTTCGTGGACTATTACTCACTGTTTTGGGGTG
>NC_057809.1:144188062-144191289 GCF_018294505.1 Triticum aestivum
GGAGCACGACTTAGAGGCATAACCGCATTGTAGACAATGTCGCAAGAGGGGTAATCTTTACACATCCCATGTACTGAATAAGGAAAGAGGTACATAGTTGGCTTACAATCGCCACGTCACACAATAGCATAAATATATCATTACAATCATCCAGATACAATCAAGTTATGACTATGGAACCAAAATAAAGACAACCCCAAATGCATAATGTCCCCGATCACCCCAACTGGGCTCCACTACTGATCGTCTGGAAAGGAAGCGTAGTATCGTCCTGAGTCCTCATCGAACTCCCACTTGAGCTCAGTCGTATCTCCTGGAATGGTATCATCGGTCCTTGCATCTGGTTTTGGAAGGAATCTGTGAGTCACGGGGACTTAGCAATCTCGCACCCTCGCGATCAAGACTATTTAAGCTTATAGGTAGGGTAAAAAGGTATGAGGTGGAGCTGCAGCAAGCACTAGCATATATGGTGGCTAACATACGCAAATGAGAGCGAGAAGAGAAAGGCAAAGCACGTTCGAGAAACTATGATCAAGAAGTGATCCTAGAAATACTTACGTTCAAGCATAACCCGAGACCGTGTTCTCTTCCCGGACTCCGCCGAAAAGAGACCATCATGGCTTCACACGCTGTTGATCCATTTAATTAAGTTTAAGTTTCAGGTTTTCTACAACCGGACATTAACAAATTCCCATCTGCCCATAACCGCGGGCACGACTTTCGAAAGTTCAAATCCCTGCAGGGGTGTCCCAACTTAGCCCATCACAAGCTCTCACGGTCAACGAAGGATATTCCTTCTCCCAGGACGGACCAATCAGACTCGGAATCCCGGTTACAAGACATCTCGACAATGGTAAAACAAGTCCAGCAAGACCACCCGCTGTGCCGACAAATCCCGATAGGAGCTGCACATATCTCGTTCTCAGGGCACACCGGATGAACACTACGTACAAATAAAACCAACCCTCAAGTTTCCCCGAGGTGGCGCTGCAAGTGTCTCTGTTTTGGACCAACACTCAGAGGAGCACTAGCCCAGGGGGTTTAAAATAAAGATGACCCTTGAGTCCGCGGAACCCAAGGGAAAAAGAGGCTAAGTGGCGAATGGTAAAACCAACGTTGGGCCTTGCTGGAGGAGTTTTATTCAAGGCGAACTGTCAAGGGGTTCCCATTATAACCCAACCGTGTAAGGAACGCAAAATCAAGGAACATAACACCGGTATGACGGAAACTAGGACGGCAAGAGTGGAACAAAACAACAGGCATAAGGCCGAGCCTTCCACCCTTTACCAAGTGTATAGATGCATTAAAGTAAACAAGTTATAATAATGATATCCCAACAATAATCATGTTCCAACAAGGAACAAACTCCAATCTTCACCTGCAACTAACAACGCTATAAGAGGGGCTGAGCAAAGCGGTAACATAGCCAAACAACGGTTTGCTAGGACAAGGTGGGTTAGAGGTTTGACATGGCAATATGGGACGCATGATAATCAAGTGGTAGGTATCATAGCATAGGCATAGCAATAGAGCGAGCAACTAGCAAGCAAAAATAGAAGTGATTTCGAGGGTATGGTCATCTTGCCTGCAAAGTTCTCCGAGTTGACGTAAGCTTGATCCTCGTAAACGTTCTCAACGGGTTCCTAGATCAGGTACTCGTCTCCCTGCTCTACCCAAAGCAAGAACACAAGCAAAGGGAGACACAATCAACCACGGTGCAATGCACAAGCAATATGATGCAAAACATGGCATGATATGCGGGATGTAATATGCAATGCATATGCATGCTTCGGAAAGGAAAGATTGAACCTGGCCTCAACTTGGAAAACCAAGAGTGCCGCCTGGAAAGATGAGTTGATTTCGGTTGAAATCGATATAAAGATCACCGGAATCGGATGCACGGTTTGCAAATGACAAGCAAAACAAATATGGCACAAAGCTGCGGTTAACAGCACGAGGCCATCTAAATGCATCAAGAACAACAAGCTACTGCACTCTAACATAACAACAAATCACATGGTAGTGATCCTCTCAAGATGCTTGACAAAAGATGAATACTGAGGTACGGCTAATTCACAAAATAGCAGGTTCAAACAAGCATGGCAAAAGTGCAAAAGATATCAGGTTCGCAGACTTAGTGAAAATAACAACATGACAGGATTAACATCAGGAAGCAATGTTTAGAGCAAGATAACAACATGCTACAGGAACATATCATGGCAAAGCAAGGCATGGCATGAAGCTACTCAAAGCATACAACAAAAGTCCCTTACTGACCATAAGTCAAAAGGGATCAGAAAATACAATGGCAACCATGTGAACATAGCAAGTTTCGTTAACAGATTCAGACTTGGCAAAAAACTGGAACATGGCAAAACAGAATTACGTAGGCATGTTTACGAGCTCGATGCACTCACCAAAAAGCATTGCATGACAAACTAAGCATACACCCAGCAAGTAGACATGATAAATAAGCTAACCATGGCAAGAACAACCTCATAGCATGCATGGATCAACTACAACAACCTCGGCAAAATTGCTTAACACGTAAACAATCTGCCAGGAACATTTTATAGCAAAAGTAGAGCATGATTGAGTCATGCTAGGGTACTCCATAATTGCAAACAAAGACATGGATGGATAGAGCATAACAATATCTCAAGATCATCCTTACTGAACATGCTCAAAAGAGGCATGGATCACTCTGTAGCAACATGAATACATGGCATGAAAATATCATCAGGAAAATGACTTAGAAGAATTCTAAGTCCCTGAAATCAGCAACTTTACGAGAGTTACTTTGCATGCTTGTGCTAGTCACCACAAAGATCACAAAAATACATGGCATACACCCCTGTAAATATGGCATGGCATACTTCAAAACACATGTAGGGCTCAAGTTCATAGGAGGCACACATTAAACATGGCAAAAATGACAAATGTCCAAAATCTGTTAAGAATCTGAAACTAACATTACATAGCACTCTTGCAACAGAATTTAGGGCATCAAGATGAACTCAAATGAACATGGTGCAATGGAATGAAACGAAGTGCACATCCAGACGAACAATTTGATATGCTACACGCCCAAAACGGAGTTACGGGTGCAAAGTTATGATGCGATGAAGTATGCTAAAAAAATACACAGGGACAAGGACTTGGTGAAAATCAACCTCTCCGGACAGATCTAGGGTTCGTGCACGCGGATCAGAGTTTGCCGGAACAGC
>NC_057809.1:144191782-144196255 GCF_018294505.1 Triticum aestivum
GCAGAGCGGCGGTGGCACAGCGCGGCGGCCGGAGCAGCGGTGACTAGCAAGGAGGCGACAACCGGACGACGACGGAGATCGGCAGCACGCGGGCGCCGGCGTGCGGGAGGAAGGCGGAGACTGGGGCGGCGGCGCGGGGCCCGGCGAGGCCCGGTTCGGCCCGGGGCAGGCCGGATCTGGGTCCCGGGCGGCGGCGGCGATGTGGGCGCGGTCGGCGGACGAATCGGGCGGCGACACGTGGCGGCGGACGGTGGGAGTTCCTATCCGGCGGCGGGCGGACACGTCTAGCCGCGCGGAGGGGAGAGGGAGCTAGGGTTTGATCCAGAACATTCGGGGGAGATGCCTTTTTATACATAGGACGAGCTACGAGGCTCCAAATTGAGCATGGTTTGCGGCCACGCGATCGTGATCAAACGACCGAGATGATGGAGGGGGTTTAAGTAGGTTTTGGGACACTTTGGAGAGGTATTGGGCTGCAACACACACGAGGCCTTCTCGGCTCCTCGGTTAACCGTTGGAGTAGCAAACGAAGTCCAAATGGTACGAAACTTGACAGGCGGTCTACCGGTGGTATACCAAGGCCGCTTGGCAAGTCTCGGTCCAATCCGAGAACGTTTAACACCTGCACACGAAAAGAGGTAAAAGGGGACACCGGAGGACATAGGACCGCCGGAATGCAAAACGGACAACGGGGAAAATGCTCGGATGCATGAGACGAACACGTATGCAAAAGCGATGCACATGATGACATGATATGAGATGCATGATAAAGACAAAAGCAAAAAGAATACAAAACCAAACAACGAGGAAAAACATAACTTAGTGCCGGAAATGACAAGAGTTGGAATACAAATATGGCAGGTTACATATGGGGCGTTACAACACTCCTCCACTAAGAAAGGATCTCGTCCCGAGATCTAGGACTGGAAAAAAACTCCAGATATTCGGAACGGAGGTGGTCCTCGCGTTCCCAGGTGGCTTCACGGTCGGAATGATGTGACCACTTCACTTTCAGGAATTTGATAGACTTGTTGCAAGTCTTGCGTTCAGTTTCTTCAAGAATAGCAATGGGGTGCTCATGATAAGACAAGTCTTCTTGGAGATCAATGTCTTCGAAGTCTTCTAAGTTGACGGTGCGGTCAGGAGTCTGGAAACACTTGCGGAGCTGAGACATGTGAAACACGTCGTGCACATTTGCAAAGTTGGATGGAAGCTCAAGTTGATAGGCGAGATCGCGTCTTTTGCCAATGATCTTGAAAGGACCCACGTATCTAGGGGCAAGCTTCCCTTTGATACCGAAGCGACGAGTACCTTTCATTGGAGAGACACGGAGGTAGACATGGTCTCCTATCTCAAAAGCCAAGTCACGATGTTTGCTATCATAGTAACTCTTCTGGCGCGATTGCGCGGCTTTGAGATTTTCCCGAATGACTTTGCACATTTCTTTAGCCTCTGTGATCAAGTCATTGCCAAGAAGTTGATGTTCACCAGTCTCTGACCAGTTAAGAGGAGTACAACACTTCCTACCATAGAGAATCTTGAATGGGGCCTTGCCCAAACTCGCTTGGAAGCTGTTGTTGTAGGAGAACTTGGCATATGGAAGACAATCTTCCCACTTCATACCGAAAGAAATGACACATGCCCTGAGCATATCTTCAAGAATTTGATTGACTCACTCGACTTGGCCACTAGTTTGAGGATGAAAGGCTGTGCTAAAGCGAATGTTGGTGCCCATGGCCTTCTTGAAGGAATCCCAGAACTTAGAGGTAAAGATGCTTCCACGATCTGAAGATATCAACTATGGAATGCCGTGCAGAGAGACAATCCTGGAGGTATATAGCTCTGCCAACTGAGCTGCTATGATAGATTCTTTGATAGGAAGAAAATGAGCCACTTTGGTGAGCTTGTCGATGACAACAAAAATAACATCATTGCCACGCTTAGACTTGGGAAATCCAGTCACGAAGTCCATCTCAATATGGTCAAACTTCCATTCTGGAATGGCAAGAGGTTGGAGGAGACCAGCTGGTCGTTGGTGTTCTGCTTTCACACTTCTGCAGACATCACATTCATTCATGAACTGAGCAATCTCGCGCTTCATTCGAGTCCACCAATACGACTGCTTGACGTCATGGTACATCTTTGTACTTCCAGGGTGAATAGAGAGGAGTGAATTGCGAGCCTCGTTCATAATGACTTTACGAAGGTCACCCTTAGGAGCAACAGCGCGATCGTCGAAGAATAGAGTATCCTTGTCATCAAGACGATAGCACTTGTACTTGGGTTGACTCTTGGCAATCCCAATCTTCACCTTCTTCACCATAGCATCAAGAAGTTGAGCCTCACGAATCTGATTTTCCAAAGTAGGAGAGACTTGGAGGTTGGCAAGGAATCCTTGAGGAACAACTTGGAGATTAAGTTTGCGGAAAGCTTCACAAAGCTCTGGTTGGTAGGGCTTGATAATCAAACTGTTCCAGTAAGCCTTCCTGCTCAATGCGTCAGCAATAACATTGGCCTTGCTTGGAGTATATTCAATACTCGGATTATACTCTTGAATCATTTCGACCCAACGAGTCTGTTTGAGGTTGAGGTTAGGCTGAGTGAAGATATACTTGAGACTCTTATGATCAGTGAAGATGTCCACTTTCCTTCCCAACAAGAGATGTCTCCATGTTAAAAGAGCATGAACAACTGCCGCCAACTCGAGGTCATGAGTGGGGTAGTTCTTTTCGTTGGGCTTCAACTGGCGAGAGGTATAGGCCACAACTTTCTTCTCTTGCATCAACACTGCACCGAGACCTTGAAGGGAAGCATCACAGGAGACATCGAACGGTTTGGATTCATCAGGAGGAGTCAGAACTGGAGCTGTGACTAACTTCTCTTTCAGGGTGTTGAAAGCGATGTCACATTCAGGCGACCAGACATACTTCACATGCTTCTGGAGGAGGTTGGAAAGAGGCTTCGCGATCTTAGAGAAGTTCCCAACGAAACTTCGACAATAGCTTGCGAGCCCAAGGAAGCTGCGGAGTTGCTTCACATTATGAGGTGGTTCCCAATTCACAATTGCAGACACCTTCTCAGGATTAATAGCTATGCCCTTGGTGGAGATGATATACCCAAGGTAGAGAACCTCATCGAGCCAAAACTCGCACTTTGAAAACTTCGCATAGAACTGATGTTCTCTGAGTTTATCCAGCACCAATCTCAAGTGCTTGGCATGATCCTCCTTGTTCTTTGAAAAGACCAAAATTTCATCGAGGTAGATCAAGACGAAGTCATTTGTGTAGGCGTTGAAGATGAAGTTCATCATATGAGAGAATGTTGGAGGAGAGTTGACAAGGCCGAAGGACATGACAGTGTATTCGTATGAACCATAGCTTGTTCTGAATGCTGTCTTGGGGATATCTTCCTCACGAATGCGAATCTGATGATAGCCCATACGGAGGTCAAGCTTGGAGAATACTTGAGCACCTTTGAGTTGTTCAAAAAGCTCATTGATGTTGGGAAGTGGGCACTTGTTCTTTATGGTCTTCTTGTTCAATGGACGATAGTCGACACAAAGTCGGTCCGTTCCATCCTTCTTCTTGACGAAAAGAACACCACAACCCCATGGAGAAGAACTTGGTCGGATGAGACGCATACGCTCTTGAATATCGACTTGTTTCTTCAGCTCCTTCAACTCTTCAGGTCCATGCTTGTAAGGACGTTTGCAAACAGGTTCCGTGCCAGGCTCAAGATCGATGACGAATTCAACTGGCCGGTGAGGAGGCATTCCTGGAAGCTCTTCTAGAAAGACGTCTTGATATTCGCAAACGACTGGAATCTGAGAGATGGCATCCAACTCGCCCTTCTCATTGAGAGAAAACAGTCGAATGGTATCATCACGAGTGGCAAAGATGATTACATCCTCAGACGAATGTGTCAATTGAATCTGCCTGGCAGCACAATCAAGCTGAGCCTTGTGCTTAGAAAGCCAGTCCATTCTGAGAATAAGATCAATATCCGAGTCACCAAGAACAATAGGAGAAGCTAGAAATTTGTAGTCGCCCAACGTGATAGTAACATCCAGGACACAGATATTAGCTGTCATTTGCTTGCCCGGGGACACAATTGATAAAGATCTTGGCAAATGTTGATAATCGCACTCATACTTTGATGCAAAAAGTTTAGAAATGAAACAATGTGATGCACCAGTGTCAAAAAGAACTTTTGCAGGAACATCGTTAACAGGAAGGTTACCCATGATAACTTCTGACGAGTCCTCTGCCTGAGCTGCGTTCATCATATTGACCTTGGCATGCTTGGGATTATGCTTGACCACTGTGGTGCTAGCAGATCTCACAAGAGGAGGAGGAGGAAGATGCCTCTGGTTGAAGCATTTGTTTGCATAGTGACCCTTCTGCTGACACTTGTTGCACATAACCTCAGAAAGTGGATGGTGATACGGAGCACTTGATCTTGGAGCATGAGACG
>NC_057809.1:144196772-144201334 GCF_018294505.1 Triticum aestivum
AGTTACTGAAGGTCTTTGGCTGGTTTGCGAGGAACTGGTTGAGTGTAGCAAACTGATTCTGATTGTTGCCATGGCCTTGATTTCCTTGGTTGCGCTCTTGCAAGAGTTGCATAAGCATCTGCGTGTTGGCGTTGATAGCGGCCATCACAGCTTGCCATGCCTCCGGAGGTGGAGGTGGTGGCGGTGGTTCAGGATTCTGACGCGTTGGAGGAGCCATCCTGAAGAGGGTGACATCCGTTAGCATCTTGACAGACATATATTCAAGCTGAATCAAATGGATCGAAATTGCAACATATAGTCTTAACATTCGAACAAGAATGAACGAATGAATTCCAAAATTAAATGGTCACACTTCCATAAATTGAGAAGCCACTTAGATAGAGGTGGATGAATAAAACAACAAGGTACGAACAAGAACAAATACTTGGTAAGGATTACCCAATCTCAAACCAAATATCTGCGGAAGAAATACTAGAGCTACATGAATTCCCACCTATGAAACTCCTGAAATTTTCCCGATTATGCAATCAGGTGTTGGGTATACAGGGGAAGGATAATATCTCACCCAAAGCTAGCAAATCCTACATCCAGCTGTATCCATCCTTCAACACATAACCAAGAAACCTTCGGAAATCATTTACCTCAACCTTCGAAAAGCATCCGTTATACGAGTTATGGCAATACTCCCAAACTCCCGCCCCAGTACTGGGTGGCGTCGAGGTTATCTCACCAACAACTGCATAAAAGAGATTTTCAATGTCGGCGAAACTCAGGTATTCCAGAACTGCAACGATAAAATTGTGACGACAACACCTCGGAGCTCAACTCCCCGGGACACTGCCACAACCCCTAAATGTCAGGAGGCACCAAGAATAATGTTCTCGTCACAAAACCATCGGAACGATTCCAAGATACCCGTGTGATCCTAAACTTTTTTTAGTGAAATTTGAGAAGAGAAGAATCAAAACTCTATGTCAGGATGCCTCACTAGAGCGACGAAGGGACTGAGGAGTAAAAAGAATCCTACTCTCCGATATGTATAATCCTAAAAGACTCAAAACATTTTTCTAGACTCAACAACGCCAGCGATTCGATCAAGCAGGGGGCTCCTAAGTCGGGGAAGGCTCTGATTACCAACTTACAACGCCCACGATGCAGCTATATCTCCCACGTGTTGGAGCACGACTTAGAGGCATAACCGCATTGTAGACAATGTCGCAAGAGGGGTAATCTTTACACATCCCATGTACTGAATAAGGAAAGAGGTACATAGTTGGCTTACAATCGCCACGTCACACAATAGCATAAATATATCATTACAATCATCCAGATACAATCAAGTTATGACTATGGAACCAAAATAAAGACAACCCCAAATGCATAATGTCCCCGATCACCCCAACTGGGCTCCACTACTGATCGTCTGGAAAGGAAGCGTAGTATCGTCCTGAGTCCTCATCGAACTCCCACTTGAGCTCAGTCGTATCTCCTGGAATGGTATCATCGGTCCTTGCATCTGGTTTTGGAAGGAATCTGTGAGTCACGGGGACTTAGCAATCTCGCACCCTCGCGATCAAGACTATTTAAGCTTATAGGTAGGGTAAAAAGGTATGAGGTGGAGCTGCAGCAAGCACTAGCATATATGGTGGCTAACATACGCAAATGAGAGCGAGAAGAGAAAGGCAAAGCACGTTCGAGAAACTATGATCAAGAAGTGATCCTAGAAATACTTACGTTCAAGCATAACCCGAGACCGTGTTCTCTTCCCGGACTCCGCCGAAAAGAGACCATCATGGCTTCACACGCTGTTGATCCATTTTAATTAAGTTTAAGTTTCAGGTTTTCTACAACCGGACATTAACAAATTCCCATCTGCCCATAACCGCGGGCACGACTTTCGAAAGTTCAAATCCCTGCAGGGGTGTCCCAACTTAGCCCATCACAAGCTCTCACGATCAACGAAGGATATTCCTTCTCCCAGGACGGACCGATCAGACTCGGAATCCCGGTTACAAGACATCTCGACAATGGTAAAACAAGTCCAGCAAGACCACCCGCTGTGCCGACAAATCCCGATAGGAGCTGCACATATCTCGTTCTCAGGGCACACCGAATGAACACTACGTACAAATAAAACCAACCCTCAAGTTTCCCCGAGGTGGCGCTGCAAGTGTCTCTGTTTTGGACCAACACTCAGAGGAGCACTAGCCCAGGGGGTTTAAAATAAAGATGACCCTTGAGTCCGCGGAACCCAAGGGAAAAAGAGGCTAAGTGGCGAATGGTAAAACCAACGTTGGGCCTTGCTGGAGGAGTTTTATTCAAGGCGAACTGTCAAGGGGTTCCCATTATAACCCAACCGTGTAAGGAACGCAAAATCAAGGAACATAACACCGGTATGACGGAAACTAGGACGACAAGAGTGGAACAAAATAACAGGCATAAGGCCGAGCCTTCCACCCTTTACCAAGTGTATAGATGCATTAAAGTAAACAAGTTATAATAATGATATCCCAACAATAATCATGTTCCAACAAGGAACAAACTCCAATCTTCACCTGCAACTAACAACGCTATAAGAGGGGCTGAGCAAAGCGGTAACATAGCCAAACAACGGTTTGGTAGGACAAGGTGGGTTAGAGGTTTGACATGGCAATATGGGACGCATGATAATCAAGTGGTAGGTATCATAGCATAGGCATAGCAATAGAGCGAGCAACTAGCAAGCAAAGATAGAAGTGATTTCGAGGGTATGGTCATCTTGCCTGCAAAGTTCTCCGAGTTGACGTAAGCTTGATCCTCGTAAACGTTCTCAACGGGTTCCTAGATCAGGTACTCGTCTCCCGGCTCTACCCAAAGCAAGAACACAAGCAAAGGGAGACACAATCAACCACGGTGCAATGCACAAGCAATATGATGCAAAACATGGCATGATATGCGGGATGTAATATGCAATGCATATGCATGCTTCGGAAAGGAAAGATTGAACCTGGCCTCAACTTGGAAAACCAAGAGTGCCGCCTGGAAAGATGAGTTGATTTCGGTTGAAATCGATATAAAGATCACCGGAATCGGATGCACGGTTTGCAAATGACAAGCAAAACAAATATGGCACAAAGCTGCGGTTAACAGCATGAGGCCATCTAAATGCATCAAGAACAACAAGCTACTGCACTCTAACATAACAACAAATCACATGGTAGTGATCCTCTCAAGATGCTTGACAAAAGATGAATACTGAGGTACGGCTAATTCACAAAATAGCAGGTTCAAACAAGCATGGCAAAAGTGCAAAAGATATCAGGTTCGCAGACTTAGTGAAAATAACAACATGACAGGATTAACATCAGGAAGCAATGTTTAGAGCAAGATAACAACATGCTACGGGAACATATCATGGCAAATCAAGGCATGGCATGAAGCTACTCAAATCATACAACAAAAGTCCCTTACTGACCATAAGTCAAAAGGGATCAGAAAATACAATGGCAACCATGTGAACATAGCAAGTTTCGTTAACAGATTCAGACTTAGCAAAAAACTGGAACATGGCAAAACAGAATTACGTAGGCATGTTTACGAGCTCGATGCACTCACCAAAAAGCATTGCATGACAAACTAAGCATACACCCAGCAAGTAGACATGATAAATAAGCTAACCATGGCAAGAACAACCTCATAGCATGCATGGATCAACTACAACAACCTCGGCAAAATTGCTTAACACGTAAACAATCTGCCAGGAACATTTTATAGCAAAAGTAGAGCATGATTGAGTCATGCTAGGGTACTCCATAATTGCAAACAAAGACATGGATGGATAGAGCATGACAATATCTCAAGATCATCCTTACTGAACATGCTCAAAAGAGGCATGGATCACTCTATAGCAACATGAATACATGGCATGAAAATATCATCAGGAAAATGACTTAGAAGAATTCTAAGTCCCTGAAATCAGCAACATTACGAGAGTTACTTTGCATGCTTGTGCTAGTCACCACAAAGATCACAAAAATACATGGCATACACCCCTGTAAATATGGCATGGCATACTTCAAAACACATGTAGGGCTCAAGTTCATAGGAGGCACACATTAAACATGGCAAAAATGACAAATGTCCAAAATCTGTTAAGAATCTGAAACTAACATTACATAGCACTCTTGCAACAGAATTTAGGGCATCAAGATGAACTCAAATGAACATGGTGCAATGGAATGAAACTAAGTGCACATCTAGACGAACAATTTGATATGCTACACGCCCAAAACAGAGTTACGGGTGCAAAGTTATGATGCGATGAAGTATGCTAAAAAAATACACAGGGACAAGGACTTGGTGAAAATCAACCTCTCCGGACAGATCTAGGGTTCGTGCACGCGGATCAGAGTTTGCCGGAACAGCAGTTGCGGCTCGCCGGAGTTGGAAGAAGCTCGGGGAAGAGGGGGGGCCGGCGAGGTGGCGCCGGATCCGGCCTTGCCGCGGCCGGATCTTGCCGGGGCGGCGCGGTGCGCGGCAGAGCGGCAGTGGCACAGCGCGGCGGCCGGAGCAGCGGTGACCAG
>NC_057809.1:144201937-144202925 GCF_018294505.1 Triticum aestivum
GGGGCCCGGCGAGGCCCGGTTCGGCCCGGGGCAGGCCGGATCTGGGTCCCGGGCGGCGGCGGCGATGTGGGCGCGGTCAGCGGACGAATCGGGTGGCGACACGTGGCGGCGGACGGCGGGAGTTCCTATCCGGCGGCGGGCGGACACGTCCAGCCGCGCGGAGGGGAGAGGGAGCTAGGGTTTGATCCAGAACATTCGGGGGAGATGCATTTTTATACATAGGAGGAGCTAGGAGGCTCCAAATTGAGCATGGTTTGCGGCCACGCGATCGTGATCAAACGACCGAGATGATGGAGGGGGTTTAAGTAGGTTTTGGGACACTTTGGAGAGGTATTGGGCTGCAACACACACGAGGCCTTCTCGGCTCCTCGGTTAACCGTTGGAGTAGCAAACGAAGTCCAAATGGTACGAAACTTGACAGGCGGTCTACCGGTGGTATACCAAGGCCGCTTGGCAAGTCTCGGTCCAATCCGAGAACGTTTAACACCCGCACACGAAAAGAGGTAAAAGGGGACACCGGAGGACATAGGACCGCCGGAATGCAAAACGGACAACGGGGAAAATGCTCGGATGCATGAGACGAACACGTATGCAAAAGCGATGCACATGATGACATGATATGAGATGCATGATAAAGACAAAAGCAAAAAGAATACAAAACCAAACAACGAGGAAAAACATAACTTAGTGCCGGAAATGACAAGAGTTGGAATACAAATATGGCAGGTTACATATGGGGCGTTACAACACTCCTCCACTAAGAAAGGATCTCGTCCCGAGATCTAGGACTGGAAAAAAACTCCAGATATTCGGAACGGAGGTGGTCCTCGCGTTCCCAGGTGGCTTCACGGTCGGAATGATGTGACCACTTCACTTTCAGGAATTTGATAGACTTGTTGCAAGTCTTGCGTTCAGTTTCTTCAAGAATAGCAATGGGGTGCTCATGATAAGACAAGTCTTCTTGGAGATCAATGTCTTCGAAGTCTTC
>NC_057809.1:144203895-144212326 GCF_018294505.1 Triticum aestivum
GAGATCGCGTCTTTTGCCAATGATCTTGAAAGGACCCACGTATCTAGGGGCAAGCTTCCCTTTGATACCGAAGCGACGAGTACCTTTCATTGGAGAGACACGGAGGTAGACATGGTCTCCTATCTCGAAAGCCAAGTCACGATGTTTGCTATCATAGTAACTCTTCTGGCGCGATTGCGCGGCTTTGAGATTTTCCCGAATGACTTTGCACATTTCTTTAGCCTCTGTGATCAAGTCATTGCCAAGAAGTTGATGTTCACCAGTCTCTGACCAGTTAAGAGGAGTACAACACTTCCTACCATAGAGAATCTTGAATGGGGCCTTGCCCAAACTCGCTTGGAAGCTGTTGTTGTAGGAGAACTTGGCATATGGAAGACAATCTTCCCACTTCATACCGAAAGAAATGACACATGCCCTGAGCATATCTTAAAGAATTTGATTGACTCACTCGACTTGGCCACTAGTTTGAGGATGAAAGGCTGTGCTGAAGCGAATGTTGGTGCCCATGGCCTTCTTGAAGGAATCCCAGAACTTAGAGGTAAAGATGCTTCCACGATCTGAAGATATCAACTATGGAATGCCGTGCAGAGAGACAATCCTGGAGGTATATAGCTCTGCCAACTGAGCTGCTATGATAGATTCTTTGATAGGAAGAAAATGAGCCACTTTGGTGAGCTTGTCGATGACAACAAAAATAGCATCATTGCCACGCTTAGACTTGGGAAATCCAGTCACGAAGTCCATCTCAATATGGTCAAACTTCCATTCTGGAATGGCAAGAGGTTGGAGGAGACCAGCTGGTCGTTGGTGTTCTGCTTTCACACTTCTGTAGACATCACATTCATTCATGAACTGAGCAATCTCGCGCTTCATTCGAGTCCACCAATACGACTGCTTGACGTCATGGTACATCTTTGTACTTCCAGGGTGAATAGAGAGGAGTGAATTGCGAGCCTCGTTCATAATGACTTTACGAAGGTCACCCTTAGGAGCAACAGCGCGATCGTCGAAGAATAGAGTATCCTTGTCATCAAGACGATAGCACTTGTACTTGGGTTGACTCTTGGCAATCCCAATCTTCACCTTCTTCACCATAGCATCAAGAAGTTGAGCCTCACGAATCTGATTTTCCAAAGTAGGAGAGACTTGGAGGTTGGCAAGGAATCCTTGAGGAACAACTTGGAGATTAAGTTTGCGGAAAGCTTCACAAAGCTCTGGTTGGTAGGGCTTGATAATCAAACTGTTCCAATAAGCCTTCCTGCTCAATGCGTCAGCAATAACATTGGCCTTGCTTGGAGTATATTCAATACTCGGATTATACTCTTGAATCATTTCGACCCAACGAGTCTGTTTGAGGTTGAGGTTAGGCTGAGTGAAGATATACTTGAGACTCTTATGATCAGTGAAGATGTCCACTTTCCTTCCCAACAAGAGATGTCTCCATGTTAAAAGAGCATGAACAACTGCCGCCAACTCGAGGTCATGAGTGGGGTAGTTCTTTTCGTTGGGCTTCAACTGGCGAGAGGTATAGGCCACAACTTTCTTCTCTTGCATCAACACTGCACCGAGACCTTGAAGGGAAGCATCACAGGAGACATCGAACGGTTTGGATTCATCAGGAGGAGTCAGAACTGGAGCTGTGACTAACTTCTCTTTCAGGGTGTTGAAAGCGATGTAACATTCAGGCGACCAGACATACTTCACATGCTTCTGGAGGAGGTTGGAAAGAGGCTTCGCGATCTTAGAGAAGTTCCCAACGAAACTTCGACAATAGCTTGCGAGCCCAAGGAAGCTGCGGAGTTGCTTCACATTATGAGGTGGTTCCCAATTCACAATTGCAGACACCTTCTCAGGATTAACAACTATGCCCTTGGTGGAGATGATATACCCAAGGTAGAGAACCTCATCGAGCCAAAACTCGCACTTTGAAAACTTCGCATAGAACTGATGTTCTCTGAGTTTATCCAGCACCAATCTCAAGTGCTTGGCATGATCCTCCTTGTTCTTTGAAAAGACCAAAATTTCATCGAGGTAGACCAACACGAAGTCATTTGTGTAGGCGTTGAAGATGAAGTTCATCATACGAGAGAATGTTGGAGGAGAGTTGACAAGGCCGAAAGACATGACAGTGTATTCGTATGAACCATAGCTTGTTCTGAATGCTGTCTTGGGGATATCTTCCTCACGAATGCGAATCTGATGATAGCCCATACGGAGGTCAAGCTTGGAGAATACTTGAGCACCTTTGAGTTGTTCAAAAAGCTCATTGATGTTGGGAAGTGGGCACTTGTTCTTTATGGTCTTCTTGTTCAATGGACGATAGTCGACACAAAGTCGGTCCGTTCCATCCTTCTTCTTGACGAAAAGAACACCACAACCCCATGGAGAAGAACTTGGTCGGATGAGACGCATACGCTCTTGAATATCGACTTGTTTCTTCAGCTCCTTCAACTCTTTAGGTCCATGCTTGTAAGGACGTTTGCAAACAGGTTCCGTGCCAGGCTCAAGATCGATGACGAATTCAACTGGCCGGTGAGGAGGCATTCTTGGAAGCTCTTCTAGAAAGAGTCTTGATATTCGCAAACGACTGGAATCTGAGAGATGGCATCCAACTCGCCCTTCTCATTGAGAGAAAACAGTCGAATGGTATCATCACGAGTGGCAAAGACGATTACATCCTCAGACGAATGTGTCAATTGAATCTGCCTGGCAGCACAATCAAGCTGAGCCTTGTGCTTAGAAAGCCAGTCCATTCTGAGAATAAGATCAATATCCGAGTCACCAAGAACAATAGGAGAAGCTAGAAATTTGTAGTCGCCCAACGTGATAGTAACATCCAGGACGCAGATATTAGCTGTCATTTGCTTGCCCGGGGACACAATTGATAAAGATCTTGGCAAATGTTGATAATCGCACTCATACTTTGATGCAAAAGGTTTCGAAATGAAACAATGCGATGCACCAGTGTCAAAAAGAACTTTTGCAGGAACATCGTTAACAGGAAGGTTACCCATGATAACTTCTGACGAGTCCTCTGCCTGAGCTGCGTTCATCATGTTGACCTTGGCATGCTTGGGATTATGCTTGACCACTGCGGTGCTAGCAGATCTCACACGAGGAGGAGGAGGAAGATGCCTCTGGTTGAAGCATTTGTTTGCATAGTGACCCTTCTGCTGACACTTGTTGCACATAACCTCAGAAAGTGGATGGTGATACGGAGCACTTGATCTTGGAGCATGAGACAAAGTCTTGTTCTGAAGGCCTGGGTTGGGTGGGTGGGAAGATCCATTGCCACCTTTGCTCTTCTGCTGATAAGGCTGACGAAACGGAGGAGGAGGCAAACAATACTTTTGCTGCTTAGTTGCCACTTGAGTTGAGGAAGAAGGAGTTGCATCTCTGACTCGTTTCTTGGAAGCAACGCACTTGAGCTAAGCAGCCTCTTGCTTCAGTGCCATGTTGTAGAATTCATCATACTTCTTCGGCTCAAAAAGCACGAGAGCTAGTTGCAGATCTTTTCTGAGGCCACCTCTGAACTGATAAATCATGCTCTTCTCGTGAGGGACATCTTGCTTAGCGAAACGAGTGAGCTTCTGGAACATGATGTTGTACTGGTAAACAAACAAGCTGCCTTGCATCAGATTGCGGAACTCCTCACGCTTGCTCTCAACAACACTCTAAGGAATGTGATGAGCTTTGAAGTCTTGGGGGAATTCATCCCAGGTAATCACACGATCTCCTCTGGAATCTTTGTATTGCTGATACCACTCTGCAGCTTGGTCTTTGAGTTGGAACGAAGCAAACTTGACAAAGTCCTTAGGCCTGACGTTGCTGCACTCGAAATGCTTGCAGATATCCACGAGCCAATCATCAGCGTCTGTTGCCTCGACATAGTTACTGAAGGTCTTTGGCTGGTTTGCGAGGAACTGGTTGAGTGTAGCAAACTGATTCTGATTGTTGCCATGGCCTTGATTTCCTTGGTTGCGCTCTTGCAAGAGTTGCATAAGCATCTGCGTGTTGGCGTTGATAGCGGCCATCACAGCTTGCCATGCCTCCGGAGGTGGAGGTGGTGGCGGTGGTTCAGGATTCTGACGCGTTGGAGGAGCCATCCTGAAGAGGGTGACATCCGTTAGCATCTTGACAGACATATATTCAAGCTGAATCAAATGGATCGAAATTGCAACATATAGTCTTAACATTCGAACAAGAATGAACGAATGAATTCCAAAATTAAATGGTCACACTTCCATAAATTGAGAAGCCACTTAGATAGAGGTGGATGAATAAAACAACAAGGTACGGACAAGAACAAATACTTGGTAAGGATTACCCAATCTCAAACCAAATATCTGCGGAAGAAATACTAGAGCTACATGAATTCCCACCTATGAAACTCCTGAAATTTTCCCGGTTATGCAATCAGGTGTTGGGTATACAGGGGAAGGATAATATCTCACCCAAAGCTAGCAAATCCTACATCCAGCTGTATCCATCCTTCAACACATAACCAAGAAACCTTCGGAAATCATTTACCTCAACCTTCGAAAAGCATCCGTTATACGAGTTATGGCAATACTCCCAAACTCCCGCCCCAGTACTGGGTGGCATCGAGGTTATCTCACCAACAACTGCATAAAAGAGATTTTCAATGTCGGCGAAACTCAGGTATTCCAGAACTGCAACGATAAAATTGTGACGACAACACCTCGGAGCTCAACTCCCCGGGACACTGCCACAACCCCTAAATGTCAGGAGGCACCAAGAATAATGTTCTCGTCACAAAACCATCGGAACGATTCCAAGATACCCGTGATCCTAAACTTTTTTTAGTGAAATTTGAGAAGAGAAGAATCAAAACTCTATGTCAGGATGCCTCACCAGAGCGACGAAGGGACTGAGGAGTAAAAAGAATCCTACTCTCCGATATGTATAATCCTAAAAGACTCAAAACATTTTTCTAGACTCAACAACGCCAGCGATTCGATCAAGCAGGGGGCTCCTAAGTCGGGGAAGGCTCTGATTACCAACTTGCAACGCCCACGATGCAGCTATATCTCCCACGTGTCGGAGCACGACTTAG
Source organism: Triticum aestivum (assembly GCF_018294505.1). Taxonomy (NCBI): domain Eukaryota; kingdom Viridiplantae; phylum Streptophyta; class Magnoliopsida; order Poales; family Poaceae; genus Triticum; species Triticum aestivum. Next base: position 144,208,973 of record NC_057809.1, read on the forward strand.
AGGCATAACCGCATTGTAGACAATGTCGCAAGAGGGGTAATCTTTACACATCCCATGTACTGAATAAGGAAAGAGGTACATAGTTGGCTTACAATCGCCACGTCACACAATAGCATAAATATATCATTACAATCATCCAGATACAATCAAGTTATGACTATGGAACCAAAATAAAGACAACCCCAAATGCATAATGTCCCCGATCACCCCAACTGGGCTCCACTACTGATCGTCTGGAAAGGAAGCGTAGTATCGTCCTGAGTCCTCATCGAACTCCCACTTGAGCTCAGTCGTATCTCCTGGAATGGTATCATCGGTCCTTGCATCTGGTTTTGGAAGGAATCTGTGAGTCACGGGGACTTAGCAATCTCGCACCCTCGCGATCAAGACTATTTAAGCTTATAGGTAGGGTAAAAAGGTATGAGGTGGAGCTGCAGCAAGCACTAGCATATATGGTGGCTAACATACGCAAATGAGAGCGAGAAGAGAAAGGCAAAGCACGTTCGAGAAACTATGATCAAGAAGTGATCCTAGAAATACTTACGTTCAAGCATAACCCGAGACCGTGTTCTCTTCCCGGACTCCGCCGAAAAGAGACCATCATGGCTTCACACGCTGTTGATCCATTTTAATTAAGTTTAAGTTTCAGGTTTTCTACAACCGGACATTAACAAATTCCCATCTGCCCATAACCGCGGGCACGACTTTCGAAAGTTCAAATCCCTGCAGGGGTGTCCCAACTTAGCCCATCACAAGCTCTCACGATCAACGAAGGATATTCCTTCTCCCAGGACGGACCGATCAGACTCGGAATCCCGGTTACAAGACATCTCGACAATGGTAAAACAAGTCCAGCAAGACCACCCGCTGTGCCGACAAATCCCGATAGGAGCTGCACATATCTCGTTCTCAGGGCACACCGAATGAACACTACGTACAAATAAAACCAACCCTCAAGTTTCCCCGAGGTGGCGCTGCAAGTGTCTCTGTTTTGGACCAACACTCAGAGGAGCACTAGCCCAGGGGGTTTAAAATAAAGATGACCCTTGAGTCCGCGGAACCCAAGGGAAAAAGAGGCTAAGTGGCGAATGGTAAAACCAACGTTGGGCCTTGCTGGAGGAGTTTTATTCAAGGCGAACTGTCAAGGGGTTCCCATTATAACCCAACCGTGTAAGGAACGCAAAATCAAGGAACATAACACCGGTATGACGGAAACTAGGACGGCAAGAGTGGAACAAAATAACAGGCATAAGGCCGAGCCTTCCACCCTTTACCAAGTGTATAGATGCATTAAAGTAAACAAGTAATAATAATGATATCCCAACAATAATCATGTTCCAACAAGGAACAAACTCCAATCTTCACCTGCAACTAACAACGCTATAAGAGGGGCTGAGCAAAGCGGTAACATAGCCAAACAACGGTTTGGTAGGACAAGGTGGGTTAGAGGTTTGACATGGCAATATGGGACGCATGATAATCAAGTGGTAGGTATCGTAGCATAGGCATAGCAATAGAGCGAGCAACTAGCAAGCAAAGATAGAAGTGATTTCGAGGGTATGGTCATCTTGCCTGCAAAGTTCTCCGAGTTGACGTAAGCTTGATCCTCGTAAACGTTCTCAACGGGTTCCTAGATCAGGTACTCGTCTCCCGGCTCTACCCAAAGCAAGAACACAAGCAAAGGGAGACACAATCAACCACGGTGCAATGCACAAGCAATATGATGCAAAACATGGCATGATATGCGGGATGTAATATGCAATGCATATGCATGCTTCGGAAAGGAAAGATTGAACCTGGCCTCAACTTGGAAAACCAAGAGTGCCGCCTGGAAAGATGAGTTGATTTCGGTTGAAATCGATATAAAGATCACCGGAATCGGATGCACGGTTTGCAAATGACAAGCAAAACAAATATGGCACAAAGCTGCGGTTAACAGCACGAGGCCATCTAAATGCATCAAGAACAACAAGCTACTGCACTCTAACATAACAACAAATCACATGGTAGTGATCCTCTCAAGATGCTTGACAAAAGATGAATACTGAGGTACGGCTAATTCACAAAATAGCAGGTTCAAACAAGCATGGCAAAAGTGCAAAAGATATCAGGTTCGCAGACTTAGTGAAAATAACAACATGACAGGATTAACATCAGGAAGCAATGTTTAGAGCAAGATAACAACATGCTACAGGAACATATCATGGCAAAGCAAGGCATAGCATGAAGCTACTCAAAGCATACAACAAAAGTCCCTTACTGACCATAAGTCAAAAGGGATCAGAAAATACAATGGCAACCATGTGAACATAGCAAGTTTCGTTAACAGATTCAGACTTAGCAAAAAACTAGAACATGGCAAAACAGAATTACGTAGGCATGTTTACGAGCTCGATGCACTCACCAAAAAGCATTGCATGACAAACTAAGCATACACCCAGCAAGTAGACATGATAAATAAGCTAACCATGGCAAGAACAACCTCATAGCATGCATAGATCAACTACAACAACCTCGGCAAAATTGCTTAACACGTAAACAATCTGCCAGGAACATTTTATAGCAAAAGTAGAGCATGATTGAGTCATGCTAGGGTACTCCATAATTGCAAACGAAGACATGGATGGATAGAGCATAACAATATCTCAAGATCATCCTTACTGAACATGCTCAAAAGAGGCATGGATCACTCTGTAGCAACATGAATACATGGCATGAAAATATCATCAGGAAAATGACTTAGAAGAATTCTAAGTCCCTGAAATCAGCAACATTACGAGAGTTACTTTGCATGCTTGTGCTAGTCACCACAAAGATCACAAAAATACATGGCATACACCCCTGTAAATATGGCATGGCATACTTCAAAACACATGTAGGGCTCAAGTTCATAGGAGGCACACATTAAACATGGCAAAAATGACAAATGTCCAAAATCTGTTAAGAATCTGAAACTAACATTACATAGCACTCTTGCAACAGAATTTAGGGCATCAAGATGAACTCAAATGAACATGGTGCAATGGAATGAAACGAAGTGCACATCTAGACGAACAATTTGATATGCTACACGCCCAAAACGGAGTTACGGGTGCAAAGTTATGATGCGATGAAGTATGCTAAAAAAATACACAGGGACAAGGACTTGGTGAAAATCAACCTCTCCGAACAGATCTAGGGTTCGTGCACGCAGATCAGAGTTTGCCGGAACAGCAGTTGCGGCTCGCCGGAGTTGGAAGAAGCTCGGGGAAGAGGGGGGGGCGGCGAGGTGGCGCCGGATCCGGCCTTGCCGCGGCCGGATCTTGCCGGGGCGGCGCGGTGCGCGGCAGAGCGGCGGTGGCACAGCACGGCGGC
>NC_057809.1:144212769-144214382 GCF_018294505.1 Triticum aestivum
GCACACGAAAAGAGGTAAAAGGGGACACCGGAGGACATAGGACCGCCGGAATGCAAAACGGACAACGGGGAAAATGCTCGGATGCATGAGACGAACACGTATGCAAAAGCGATGCACATGATGACATGATATGAGATGCATGATAAAGACAAAAGCAAAAAGAATACAAAACCAAACAACGAGGAAAAACATAACTTAGTGCCGGAAATGACAAGAGTTGGAATACAAATATGGCAGGTTACATATGGGGCGTTACAACACTCCTCCACTAAGAAAGGATCTCGTCCCGAGATCTAGGACTGGAAAAAAACTCCAGATATTCGGAACGGAGGTGGTCCTCGCGTTCCCAGGTGGCTTCACGGTCGGAATGATGTGACCACTTCACTTTCAGGAATTTGATAGACTTGTTGCAAGTCTTGCGTTCAGTTTCTTCAAGAATAGCAATGGGGTGCTCATGATAAGACAAGTCTTCTTGGAGATCAATGTCTTCGAAGTCTTCGAAGTTGACGGTGCGGTCAGGAGTCTGGAAACACTTGCGGAGCTGAGACATGTGAAACACGTCGTGCACATTTGCAAAGTTGGATGGAAGCTCAAGTTGATAGGCGAGATCGCGTCTTTTGCCAATGATCTTGAAAGGACCCACGTATCTAGGGGCAAGCTTCCCTTTGATACCGAAGCGACGAGTACCTTTCATTGGAGAGACACGGAGGTAGACATGGTCTCCTATCTCGAAAGCCAAGTCACGATGTTTGCTATCATAGTAACTCTTCTGGCGCGATTGCGCGGCTTTGAGATTTTCCCGAATGACTTTGCACATTTCTTTAGCCTCTGTGATCAAGTCATTGCCAAGAAGTTGATGTTCACCAGTCTCTGACCAGTTAAGAGGAGTACAACACTTCCTACCATAGAGAATCTTGAATGGGGCCTTGCCCAAACTCGCTTGGAAGCTGTTGTTGTAGGAGAACTTGGCATATGGAAGACAATCTTCCCACTTCATACCGAAAGAAATGACACATGTCCTGAGCATATCTTCAAGAATTTGATTGACTCACTCGACTTGGCCACTAGTTTGAGGATGAAAGGCTGTGCTGAAGCGAATGTTGGTGCCCATGGCCTTCTTGAAGGAATCCCAGAACTTAGAGGTAAAGATGCTTCCACGATCTGAAGATATCAACTATGGAATGCCGTGCAGAGAGACAATCCTGGAGGTATATAGCTCTGCCAACTGAGCTGCTATGATAGATTCTTTGATAGGAAGAAAATGAGCCACTTTGGTGAGCTTGTCGATGACAACAAAAATAGCATCACGGCCAAAACGGAGCTACAGGTGCAAAGTTATGATGCGATGAAGTATGCTAAAAAAATACACAGGGACGAGGACTTGGTGAAAATCAACCTCTCCGGACAAATCTAGGGTTCGTGCACGCGGATCGGAGTTCGCCGGAACAGCAGCTGCGGCTCGCCGAAGTTGGAAGAAGCTTGGGGAAGAGGGGGGGGGGGCGAGGTGGCGCTGGATCTGGCCTTGCCGCGGCCGGATCTGGCCGGGGCGGCGTGGTGCGCGGCGGAGCGGCGGTGGCGCAGCGCGGCGGTTGGAGCAGCGGTGACCGGTGAGG
>NC_057809.1:144514658-144590655 GCF_018294505.1 Triticum aestivum
TTGCACCAGAACATCTTGAACAGCCAGAAGATCCTACTCTCAACACTTAACCTGAAATACCTGAGCCATCTGTTGACGAAACCATTATTGATCCGTCGAGTATTGAACCGTCAAGCTCAGTTAACCCGCCGAAAATTCATGTTGATGATGTTGTAATCACTGGCATCGGTTTTATTGAGCCGGGGAATCCAACGATACTAGCGAGACATTCGGCCAAACAAGAAGTCATGGAAAGACGGTAAGTAAGGTTTGATGTCTCCCACTATGCTCAACTGGGTACTAGTGAAGTATTATCTGGCTATGTCAGTCAAGTGCATTCCAGCCGTGACTTGGAGATTGAAATGGTTAAACATATGCACCAGAAGTATGAGGTACATTATCCGGCTTATACACACACACACACACACACACACACACACACACACACACACACATATATATATATATATATATATATATATATATATCTTGCCAGCCCCCTAGTCTTCTGATTATGATAAACTTGAATAATCTGTAGACTTGAAATATTTACAAGCTTCTGTCCTAGACTCTCTCCAAGTCCGGTTTAAAAACTTAAACCGGATGCTGATAATAGCATAACTTTGCATTTGTAGTCCCCAAGGGCCGGCTTAATCAATATGAATGAGCCAGTCCTATTAATCATTGTGTAAAAGAATATAACTTAACTGTATAGCCCCTATGAGTCGGTTGGGACTGTCAACAGCACACCCGGCTCATCCTTAGAAAGAAACTAGCAATATGCATTAGCCCCCAAGTGCCAAGTGTTGTTGCTTGCAAAGCACTTGGGACTTTAGAAAGAGCTGATTCCTTCGAAAAATTGCGTTGGCAGACATTAGCCCGCAAGTGCCAAGTGTTGTTGTTTGTAAAGCACTTGGGACTTGTATTATTGTAATCCACCATGAAACTTGACGAACTTGTGTTGTATGCAGGCTGCTACCACAGAATTGGAAACTCAATTGTCCAAGGACAAGACCTGGCTGGCGGCTCAGGAGACTGAAACCAAAAAGGCTGAATCAAAATTTCAGTTTAGTGTGTCTGAAGCCGAAAAAATTGAAGATCGGCTTTACTGCGGACAAAGAGGCTTGGGCTAAGGAAAAGACTGCCCTGATTCAGCGTGCTGAGAAAGCAGAGGCAGCTCTGGAAGAGGTTACCACTGAACTCACTGGTTTAAAGAACCGTGTGTCTCAGATGGTTTCTGCAATCTTTGGTAAGTCACCTTGTTAGTTATCCAGAGCAAGTATTTGTCATCATACTGTAAGTCGCCACTTAACCAATCTTTGCACTTTTTCCAGGTCCCAGGAGCAGCAACCTTAGCTGAGACACATTGGTGAAACTCAAGGCGGTTTATACCTTGGTTGAGCAATTATACACTGGAGCTCAGCAGACTCTTGCTACTATTTCTCCAATGAATCAAGGACCAAATCTGTTAAGTGATGTCTTGAAGAAGTTGTCCATCTTAGCCACCAGATTTCAAGAAATGAGATGGTATTGTGCTAGAGCCGGAGCTATAACAGCCTTAAGTCGTGCCAAAGCCTGGGTACCGGAACTAGACTCGGCAGATGTAGCTAGTGGGTATCCTAGTCTCAAGGAAGATGGAACCTCTTTTGACCAACAGGACTTTGTCGCCTTTGTCAAAGAGATTCGTCCACATGCCACAATCATTGCTGAAGAGACCGACCTCACCATGTACCAACCAGGTTATGATGCAGATAATGAGAAGATGCAGACTCCTTCATATAAAGTGATGGACTTAATTCCGCCCATCCGTAAGCACACTTACGCCCCTGATATTGATCCGTTTGGTCTGATTGACGATGAAGCTGAATTCGTCGCCCTGCGTGGCTTTGATTGGTCCAAACCCAACTTCCAGACGGTGGAGGAGGAAAACGAACCGGCAAAGGGTGAATCACAACCTTCGAGTCAGCCAAGCCAAGATTCATGAACCGGGATCGGTTATCATCTGCTGATTACAAAACTTAAAAACAATTATCCTTGTGGGCACCAAGCGCCTTGTAGTAGGCTAGCTTAAAACTCTTGTTCTGCTATGCCATCGTGCATATTTTGCTGTTCATGATACTATTTATCTGTCATGCAAAGATATGCCGTATATGCTTTACGATACTATCAATTTTGAGTCTGTTCCTACATACAACAGGTGAAAAGTGTCCTGGCGGTTTACCGATGGACGGGTTATAATGCCCCAATATAAACTATCATAATTTATAACCAAGCCTGGACTGAATAATAACCGTACATGATTAAAAATATGTCATACCTGTGATATTTGATCACACTTGTTGGTTTACCAAGCCAATGCAGTAAGGGCGATAACCCAAAGTTCTGAGCACTGGTAATTATCAGAGATTGCCAGCTTATGAACCAAGTCAGACCGGGTTAATAAACACTGGATATTATCTCATACTGGCGACTTATAGTCAAAAGCCAGGCCGGGTTAATAAACACCGGTGATTTATAATCATAAAGCTTCATAAGTCTTATTGATGACCCACAAGTATAGGGGATCTATCATAGTCCTTTCGATAAGTAAGAGTGTCAAACCCAACGAGGAGCAGAAGGAAATGATAAGCGGTTTTCAGCAAGGTATTCTCTGCAAGTATTGAAATAAGTGGTAACAGATAGTTTTGTGATAGGATAAATTGTAACGAGCAACAAGTAACAAAAGTAAATAAAGTGCAGCAAGATGGCCCAATCCTTTTCGTAGCAAAGGACAAGCCGAAACAAACTCTTATAATAGGAAAAGTGCTCCCGAGGACACATGGGAATATCGTCAAGCTAGTTTTCATCACGTTCATATGGTTCGCGTTCGATACTTTGATAATTTGATATGTGGGTGGACCGGTGCTTGGGTGATGTTCTTACTTGAACAAGCATCCCACTTATGATTAACTTCTATTGCAAGCATCCGTAACTACAACAAAAGTATTAAGGTAAACCTAACCATAGCATGAAACATGTGGATCCAAATCAGCCCCTTACGAAGCAACGCATGAACTAGGGTTTAAGCTTCTGTCACTCTAGCAACCCATCATCTACTTATTACTTCCCAATGCCTTCCTATAGGCCCAAATAATGGTGAAGTGTTATGTAATCGACGTTCACATAACACCACTAGAGGCTATACAACATACATCTCATCAAAATATCAAACGAATACCAAATTCACATGACTACTAATAGCAAGACTTCTCCCTTGTCCTCAGGAACAAACGTAATTACTCACAAAGCATATTCATGTTCATAATTAGAGGGGTAATAATATGCATATAGGATCTGAACATATGATCTTCCACCAAATAAACCAACTAGCATCAACTACAAGGGGTAATCAACACTACTAGCAACCTACTAGCACCAATCCCGGACTTTGAGACAAGAATTGGATACAAGAGATGAACTAGGGTTTGGAGATGAGATGGTGCTGGTGAAGATGTTGATGGAGATTGCCCTCTCCCGATGAGAGGAGCGTTGGTGATGACGATGGTGATGATTTCCCCCTCCCGGAGGGAAGTATCCCCGGCAGAACAGCTCTGCCGGAGCTCTAGATTGGATCCGCCAAGGTTCCGCCTCGTGGCGGCGGAGTCTCGTCCCGAAAAGCTCCTTTCTATTTTTTCTCGTTGAAAGACTTCATATAGGAGAAGATGGGCGTCGGAGAGCCACCAGGTGGCCCACGAGGTAGGGGGCGCACCCTAGGGGGGCGCCCCCCACCCTTGTGAGCAGGGTGTGGGCCCCCTGGCCTTCATCTTTGGTGAGGATTTTTCTTTATTTATTTTAAGACGTTCCGTGGAGTTTCAGGAATTTTGGAGTTGTGCGGAATAGGTCTCTAATATTTGCTCCTTTTCCAGCCTAGAATTCCAGCTGCCGGCATTCTCCCTCCTTATGTAAACCTTGCAAAATAAGAGAGAATAGCCATAAGTATTGTGACATAAAGTGAAATAACAGCCCATAATGCAATAAATATTGATATAAAAGCATGATGCAAAATGGACGTATCAACTCCCCCAAGCTTAGACCTCGCTTGTCCTCAAGCGAAAAGTCGATAACAATAAATATGTCCTCATGTTTAGAGGTAGAGGCGTCGATAAAAATAAAATACGGACATGAAGGCATCATGATTATTCTCATAACAGCAACATATATAGATTGTGTCATATAATTACTTATGTTCAAGTGATGATCTATTCACAATGCAAAACTATAAATCATAAACCTTATTGGGCTCCGAAAAACTATAATCTCAGTCATTGAAGCAATTGCAATTTATCATAACATCGGAAAGAGTCTATGTTAGAGCTAAAAAGCAAGTCCACATACTCAACTATCATTTAGTCCTCCATAATTGCTAACACTCACGCGATACTTGTGGTTACGGAGTTTTAATCGGACACGGAGAAAGATAGGGGCTTATAGTTTTGCCCCACAACCTTTTACCTCCAGGGTAATGTCAACAATAATGGTTCATGCTCCCCTGCATCCAATTAGATATATATATATATATATATATATATATATATATATATGTATATGTATATATATCATGTTATTTCCAACATGCTGAGCTTGCCAAAGGATAAAAATGAAAAGGAAAAGGTGAAGATCACCATGACTCTTGCGTAAGGTAGAAGATAATAATAAAGGATAGGCCCTTCACAGAGGGAAGCAGAGGTTTCCATGCGCTTTTAGGGTTGGATATATAAAATCTCAATGCGAAAGAAGGTCACTTTATATTGCCCCTTGTGATATGAATCTTTATTATGCAGTTCGTCGCTTTTATTACTTCCACATCACAAGATCGTATAAAGCTTATTTCTCCCACACCAATCAATCATACATATTTAGAGCAATTTTTATTGCTTTGCACCATGACAACTTACTTGAAGGATCTTACTCAATCCATAGGTAGATATGGTGGACTCTCATGGCAAAACTGGTTTAAGGGTATTTGGAAGCAAAAGTAGTATTTCTACTTGGTGCTGAGAATTTGGCTAGCATGGGGGGAAAAGGCAAGCTCAACAAGTTAGAGGATCCATGACAACATACTTTATCTCAGATATAAGAAAGACATAACTCATTACGTTGTCTTCCTTGTCCAACATCAACTCTTTAGCATGTCATATTTTAATGAGTGCTCCCAATCATAAAAGATGTCAATGATAACATATCTATATGTGAAAACCTCTCTTTCCTTATTACTTCCTATTAATTGTAACAATGACCAAAGCTATGTCTGCCAACTCCCAACAACTTTTAATCATCATACTCTTTCTATGTGAAGTCATTACTCTCAATAAGATCAATATGAACTTTTTGTTTCTTTTTATTCTTTTTCTCTTTTCTTTTATTCGCCCAAGATCATGGCAAAATAATCAAGCCCTTGACTCAACACTAATCTTTATTATATATAACTCATGGACTCGATTACATAAAGCAAAACTCAAAACTAGATCATGCCATAAACTTGATTCTACTAGATCAAGATACTACTAATAGGATCGAACTAAGAAAAATGGTAAAGATAGGAGTTGTGATTGTGATACGATACCGGGGCACCTCCCCCAAGCTTGGCAGTTGCCAAGGGGAGTGCCCATACCCATGTGATTATATCTCCTTTGTCGGTGAAGAAGGTGGAGGTGTTGTTGATGATGCGGGCTTGTCATCCATCTTCCAAGGCATAGGTTCACCATCATAGAAGGATGATCGAGTCTCCGGAATCCTCGAATCTGCAGCCAAACTCATTCTTTTGAATCTATATTCATACTCACAATTTTGGTTTTGCAGGTCATAGATTTGGGCTTGGAGGTGCTCGATCTTCTCATATAGCTTGAAGATTGCCTCCTTGGTGTTCTTGGCATCCGGCTTGTAGTTGTTGGTGAACTCCACGAGCATCGTGTGGCTGGCATTGATTCCACGCTCCACCATCCCCTAGCACTTGAAAACTTGTTGCCCCATTGCTTCGAGCCTCGTCTCCAAGCTTCCGGTTCCCTTTGGTCCCTCAACATCACGGATGTGCAACAACCCATCACGCATCTCAATGGTTTGAGGGTGTCGCAGCACCTCCGCGAGGTAAGGGTTGATGACCTTCTCGAAGAACTTGTCCTTGAGAGCACTTGGGGACGTCATGATAATCTAGATCTTGTCAGAAAAACAGCTCAAAACAAGAACATAGGAGGTTTGCGTGATACGGGAGTCAAAACCTTCGGGAGAATATATAATGAATTTTTGCCGACCAAAATATGTATCGTGCAAGAAAACGGAGTCCGGAAGGCACACGAGGTGCTCACGAGGTAGGGGGCACGCCCAGGGGGGTAGGGCGCGCCCAGCACCCTCATGGGGCCCTCGTGTCCTTCCCGGACTGCTACTTATTTTTCTATTTTTCTAAATATTCCAAAACGGAGAAATATTGCCTTAAAATTGTTTTGGAGTCGGTTTACTTACCGTACCACATACCTATTCCTTTTCGGAGTCTGAGACGGTCTGGAAAGTGTCCCTTATGTATTCCTCCGGGGTTATGGTTTCAATAATATTGGTTTCAACATTTATGGGATTACCTGAGATATAATGTTTGATTCTTTGACCGTTTACCACCTTCGTATTTGTGCCCTCGAAGTTGTTGATTTTTATGGCACCGGAACGATAGACCTCTTCGATAACATAGGGGCCCTCCCATTTAGAGAGAAGTTTTCCTGCAAAAAATCTTAAATGAGAGTTGTATAGCAATACGTAATCACCTACATTAAACTCACGCTTTTGTATCCTTTTGTCATGCCATCTTTTAACTTTTTCTTTAAACAACTTGGCATTTTCATAAGCTTGGGTTCTCCATTCATCAAGTGAGCTAATATCAAATAACCTCTTATCACCGTCAAGTTTAAAATCATAATTGAGCTCTTTAATAGCCCAATATGCCTTATGTTCTAGTTCGAGAGGTAAGTGACATGCTTTTCCATAAACCATTTTATACGGAGGCATACCCATAGGATTTTTATATGCAGTTCTATAAGCCCATAATGCATCATCAAGTTTTTTTGACCAATTCTTTCTAGACCTATTAAAAGTCATTTGCAAAATTAATTTGAGCTCTCTATTGCTCAACTCTACTTGACCACTAGACTGTGGGTGATAAGGAGATGCAATTCTATGATTAACATCATATTTAGCAAGCATTTTACGGAAAGCACCATGAATAGAGTGTGAACCACCATCAGTCATTAAATATCTAGGGACCCCAAACCTCGGGAAAATAACTTCCTTAAGCATTTTAATAGAAGTGTTATGATCAGCACTACTAGTTGGAATAGCTTCTACCCACTTAATAACGTAATCAACAACAACTAAAATATCTGTGTATCCATTAGAGGCAGGAAAAGGTCCCATATAATCAAAGCCCCAAACATCAAACGGTTCAATAACAAGAGAATAATTCATAGGCATTTCTTGACGTCTACTAATATTACCAATTCTTTGACATTCATCACAAGACAAGACAAACTTACGGGCATCCTTGAAGAGAGTAGGCCAATAAAAACCAGATTGCAATACCTTATGTGCAGCTCTATCTCCAGCGTGGTGTCCTCCATAAGCCTCGGAATGACACTTGCGTAGGATCTGTTCCTGTTCATGCTCAGGTACACAATGTCTAATAACACCATCTACTCCTTCCTTATAAAGATGTGGGTCATCCGAAAAGTAATGTATTAAATCATAGAAAACCTTTTTCTTTTGCTGGTATGTGAAGCTAGGTGCTATAAACTTAGCAACAATATAATTAGCAGAATCAGCATACCATGGAGTACTACGAGAAGTACTTATAACATTTAATTGTTCATCAGGAAAGCTATCATTAATAGGTAGTGGGTCATCAAGAATATTTTCTAACCTAGACAAGTTGTCTGCAACGGGGTTCTCAGCTCCCATTCTATCAACAATATGCAAATCAAATTCTTGTAGCAAGAGAACACATCTAATAAGTCTAGGCTTAGCATCTTTCTTTTCTATAAGGTATTTAATAGCAGCATGATGAGTTTGAATAGTTACTTTAGAATCAACAATATAAGATCTGAACTTATCACAAGCAAATACAACTGCTAAAAGCTCTTTTTCAGTAGTAACATAATTTCTTTGAGCATTGTCTAGAGTCTTACTAGCATAATGAATAACATTTAATTTCTTATCAACTCTTTGACCTAGAACAACACCTACAGCATAATCACTAGCATCGCACATAATTTCAAAGGGTAAATTCCAATCAGGTGGCTGAACAACAAGTGCAGTGACTAATGCTTTCTTAAGTATTTCAAATGCTTCTACACAATCATCATCAAAGACAAATGGTATATCTTTTGCAATAAATTAGTCAGAGGCCGAGAGATTTTTGAGAAGTCCTTAATGAACCTCCTGTAAAATCTGGCATGACCAAGGAAACTTCTTATACCTTTGATGTCCTTGGGACATGGCATCTTTTCAATAGCATCAACCTTGGCTTTATCAACTTCAATACCTCTTTCAGAAACTTTATGCCCCAAGACAATACCTTCATTAACCATAAATTGGCACTTTTCCCAATTCAAGACAAGATTAGTTTCTTCACATCTTTGCAAAACTCGATCAACATTGCTCAAGCAATCATCAAAAGAGGAACCATAGGCGGAAAAGTCGTCCATGAAAACCTCACAAATCTTTTCACAAAAGTCAGAGAATATAGCCATCATGCATCTTTGAAAGGTAGCAGGTGCATTACATAAACTAAAAGGCATATGTCTATAAGCAAAAGTACCAAAAGGGAATGTAAAAGTAGTCTTTGATTGATCTCTAGCCGACACAGGTATTTGAGAGAAACCAGAATAACCATCTAGAAAGCAATAGTGCGGATGTTTGCATAATCTTTCTAGCATTTGATCAATAAAAGGTAAGGGGTAATGATCTTTTTAGTAGCTTTATTTAATTTACAGAAATCAATTATCATCCTATAACATGTGATAATTCTTTGTGGAATCAGTTCATCTTTATCATTAGGAACAACAGTAATACCTCCCTTCTTAGGGACACAATGGACATGACTTACCCACTCACTATCAGCAATGGGATAGATTATACCTGCCTCCAAAAGCTTGAGTATTTCTTTTCTTACCACTTCTTTCATTTTAGGATTCAAACGTCGTTGAGGATCACGAACTGGTTTGGCATCTACTTCCAAATTTATTTTATGTTGACATAGAGAGGGACTAATGCCCTTAAGATCATCAAGAGTATATCCAATAGCAGCAACATGCTTCTTCAGAGTTTTCAATAATCTTTCTTCTTCATGCTCTGAAAGGTTATCACTAATAATAACAAGATATATCTTCTTTTCATCAAGATAAGTATATTTAAGATTATCAGGCAACAGTTTAAGCTCAAACACGGGATCACCCTTGGGTGGAGGAGGATCCCCTAAAATTTCAACAGGCAAATTATGTTGCAGAATAGGTTCCTGTTTAAAGAATACTTCATCTATTTCCCTTCTTTCATTCATGAACATATCATTTTCATGGTCTAGCAAATAGTGTTCTAAAGGATCACTAGGAGGTACGGCAATAGAAGCAAGACCAATAATTTCATCCTTACTAGGTAATTCTTCCTCAGGAGGTTGTTTACTAAATTTAGAGAAATTAAACTCATGAACCATATCATCCAAGCCAACAGTAACAACATTCTTTGTGCAATCTATGGTAGCATTGACAGTATTTAAGAAGGGTCTACCAAATATAATGGGACAAAAGCTTTCCTGCGGAGAAGTAAGAACACGAAAATCAGCAGGATATTTAGTTTTCCCACACAAGACTTCAACATCTCTAACAATTCCAATTGGTGAAATAATATCTCTATTGGCAAGTTTAATTGTGACATCAATACCTTCTAACTCAGCAGGTGCAATTTCATTCTTAATTTCTTCGTATAAAGTATGCGGTATAACACTAGCACTCGCACCCATATCACATAAGCCATGATAACAATGATCTCCTATTTTAACAGAAATAACAGGCACGCCTACCACAGGTCTATGTTTATCTTTAGCACAAGGTTTAGCAATTCTAGCAGTTTCACCTTCGAACTGAATAACATGCCCATCAATATTATCAGACAAGAGATCTTTAACAATAGCAATATTAGGTTCTACTTTAACTTGCTCAGGAGGTGTATAAGTTCTAATATTGCTTTTACGAACAACAGTTGAAGCTTTAGCATGATCCTTTACTCTAACAGGGAAAGGTGGTTTCTCAACATAAGAAGTAGGAACAATAGGATCATTATAAGTGACAGTCTTTTCTTCAACTTTAATAGGTGCAGCTACTTTTACTTCTATGGGAGGATGATATTCAAACCACTTCTCCTTAGGGATATCAACATAAGTAGCAAAAGATTCACAGAAAGAAGCTACTATCTCACAGTCAAGTCCATATTTAGTGCTAAACTTACAGAAAATATCGGTATCCATAAAAGATTTAACACAATCAAACTTAGGTGTCATACCTGACTCCTTACCTTCGTCAAGGTCCCAATCTACAGAGTTGCGTTTAATTCTATCCAATAAATTCCATCTGAATTCAGTAGTCTTCATCATAAAAGAGCCAGCACAAGAAGTATCGAGCATGGTGCGATTGTTTTCAGAAAGCCGAGCATATAAATTTTGAATAATCATTTCTCTTGAGAGCTCATGATTGGGGCATCAATATAACATTGATTTAAGCCTGCCCCAAGCTTGAGCGATGCTTTCTCCTTCGCGAGGCCAGAAATTATATATATATATATATATATATATATATATATATATATATATAATTAATTGTGATCACGATGAACAAGATGCATAGGGTTATACTTTTGATGAAATTCCAACTTCAATCTTTTATAGTCCCAGAATCTCATATCATCACATAGCCTATACCATATCAATGCGTCTCCCTTCAAAGATAAAGGGAAGACCTTCTTCTTAGCAACATCATCGGGTATACCTGCAAGCTTAAATAATCCACAAACTTCATCCACATATATTAAGTGCTCATCAGGATGCTTTGTTCCATCTCCTGTAAAAGGGTTAGCTAGCAGTTTTTCCATCATACCTGAAGGAAATTCAAAAGGAGTTTCATTTTCAATAGGTTCAGTAGGTTGAGGAGCAACTCTTTGCTCTAATGGATGGGGTGAAGATACCCCGAACAAGCCCCTCAAAGAATTACTTTCCATAGTAACAAGTGACAGTAAATTTCAGCACACTATATAATTTTTTCCTTACCAAATTCCACCTACCAAAGGCGCTACACTCCCCGGCAACGGCGCCAGAAAAGAGTCTTGATGACCCACAAGTATAGGGGATCTATCGTAGTCCTTTCGATAAGTAAGAGTGTCGAACCCAACGAGGAGCAGAAGGAAATGATAAGCGGTTTTCAGCAAGGTATTCTCTACAAGTACTGAAATAAGTGCTAACAGATAGTTTTGTGATAGGATAAATTGTAACGAGAAACAAGTAAAAAAAGTAAATAAAGTGCAGCAAGATGGCCCAATCCTTTTCATAGCAAAGGACAAGCCGGAACAAACTCTTATAATAGGAAAAGCGCTCCCGAGGACACATGGGAATATCGTCAAGCTAGTTTTCATCATGTTCATATGATTCGCATTCGATACTTTGATAATTTGATATGTGGGTGGACCGGTGCTTGGGTGTTGTTCTTACTTGAACAAGCATCCCACTTATGATTAACCTCTATTGCAAGCATCCGCAACTACAACAAAAGTATTAAGGTAAACCTAACTATAGCATGAAACATGTGGATCCAAATCAGCCCCTTACGAAGCAACGCATAAACTAGGGTTTAAGCTTCTGTCACTCTAGCAACCCATCATCTACTTATTACTTCCCAATGCCTTCCTCTAGGCCCAAATAATGGTGAAGTGTTATGTAGTCGACGTTCACATAACACCACTAGAGGCTAGACAACATACATCTTATCAAAATATCAAATGAATACCAAATTCACATGACTACTAATAGCAAGACTTCTCCCTTGTCCTCAGGAACAAACGTAATTACTCACAAAGCATATTCATGTTCATAATCAGAGGGGTAATAATATGCATATAGGATCTGAACATATGATCTTCCACCAAATAAACCAACTAGCATCAACTACAAGGGGTAATCAACACTAC
This sequence comes from Triticum aestivum, assembly GCF_018294505.1. Taxonomy (NCBI): domain Eukaryota; kingdom Viridiplantae; phylum Streptophyta; class Magnoliopsida; order Poales; family Poaceae; genus Triticum; species Triticum aestivum. The sequence continues at coordinate 144,526,881 of NC_057809.1, forward strand.
TAGCAACCTACTAGCACCAATCCCGGACTTTGAGACAAGAATTGGATACAAGAGATGAACTAGGGTTTGGAGATGAGATGGTGCTGGTGAAGATGTTGATGGAGATTGCCCTCTCCCGATGAGAGGAGCGTTGGTGATGACGATGGTGATGATTTCCCCCTCCCGGGGGGAAGTATCCCCGGCAGAACAGCTCTGTCGGAGCTCTAGATTGGATCCGCCAAGGTTCCGCCTCATGGCGGCGGAGTCTCATCCCAAAAAGTTCTTTTTTATTTTTTTTCTCATCGAAAGACTTCATACAGGAGAAGATGGGCATCGGAGAGCCACGAGGGGGGGCACGAGGTAGGGGGCGCGCCCTAGGGGGGGCGCCCCCCACCCTTGTGAGCAGGGTGTGGGCCCCCTGGCCTTCATCTTTGGCGAGGATTTTTCTTTATTTACTTTAAGACGTTCCGTGGAGTTTCAGGACTTTTGGAGTTGCGTAGAATAGGTCTCTAATATTTGCTCCTTTTCCAGCCCAGAATTCCAGCTGCCGGCATTCTCCCTCCTTATGTAAACCTTGTAAAATAAGAGAGAATAGCCATAAGTATTGTGACATAAAGTGAAATAACAGCCCATAATGCAATAAATATCGATATAAAAGCATGATGCAAAATGGACGTATCACTTATCAAATAAACCTCAGAAAGAAAGAAATTGTCGAATAAAAAACCAACGAGAAGTGAGGCTTTTCATGGGCTGCCAGGCCACTGAGTTAAACCGTTTTACAAACCTTATAAGATGGACCTCACATTAACCAATCGTCATTTTAACATTGACAAGTTTAGGGTCTGCATAAGATTAACTTGTAAAATGTTCGGCGGGTCGTTCCAGGAATACCTGGGCGGAGTGGCTTACTTAAAAAGGCAGAATAACCCGGGGTTTTAGGTGAATACACCTGGCTTCCAAGCTTGGCTTTTAAGCCTATCACAAGGGTTATAGCAACTCTTGTTCTTTAGAACAAAAGATCCCCCAAGCAATATTTCTAAGCTATGCTCAATGGGCGCCTATGTTTGAGTTGTGCTATTGCAACAGACTCTCTTTGGTCCCTTTAACCTGGGTAGCAAGCCCCCAAGTTTTTTATGTGGCCTATAAGCCAGATCAAAGGGTAATCATAACTTTATTGTATAAAGCAGAAGCCCCCATGTGACCAAAAACTCTTTATTTGAAGAGGAAAAACAACAGAGGCCCTGCTTTAGCAGGGATGTCGGTCTTATTATATTGATCATAATATATACATTGTCAAAATATGTACATTGGAAGAGCCAGTGGCTCATGTGTAGTAAGGCCTAAGGTGAGCAATATTCCAGGGCCGGCGGGTCTCTTCCTCCGACGTGCGTGAGTCCTTGTGGTCTCGAACATCGATAAGGTAATATGAACCATTGTTCAGATTATTGCTGACCACAAAGGGTCCTTCCCAAGGTGGGGATAACTTGTGCATATCAGTCCGATCCTGGATAAGCCGGAGCACCAGATCACCTTCTTGGAGAGTTCTGGTTTTAACCCGGCGGTTGTGGTAACAGCGCAGATATTGCTAGTAAATCGCCGAACGAGCCGCCACGATATCACGCTCCTCATCCAACATGTCAAGCGCTTCCTGACGTGCTTTTTCATTGTCAACTTCAACATAAGCCACCACACGAGGTGAGTCATGACGGATATCACTAGGGAGAACCACCTCTGCTCCGTAAACCATGAAGAAAGGTGTGTATCATGTAGATCTGTTAGGGGTGGTATTGATGCTCCATAACACGGAAGGTAACTCCTCCACCCAACAACCTGGCGTCCTCTGCAGGGGAACCATAAGCCGGGGCTTGATGCCTTTCAAGATCTCTTGATTGGATCTCTCAGCTTGACCATTAGATTGGGGGTGAGCCACTAATGACACATCAAGCCGGATGTGCTCACGTTGACACAATTCTTCCGTAGCACCTTTAGAGAGATTAGTGCCATTGTCTGTTATGATGCTGTGTGGAAAGCCAAAATGGAAGATCACCTTCTTCATGAATTTAACTGTCGTTGCTGCATCACACTTACTGACTGGCTCTGCATCTACCCACTTAGTGAACTTATCAACCGCCACCAAAAGGTGGGTCTTCTTATCCTTGGATCTTTTGAAAGGTCCAACCATATCAAGCCCGCAAACTACAAACGGCCAAGTAATTGGAATCATCCTCAATTCTTGAGTCGGCACATGAGCTCTTTGTGAAAAAATTTGACATCCATCACACCTTCTGACCAGGTCCTCTGCATCAGCATGAGTTGTTAGCCAATAAAATCCATGACGAAAAGCTTTAGCCACGAGAGATTTTGAACCGGCATGATGACCACAGTCTCCTTCATGAATCTCACGCAGGATCTCACAGCCTTCCTCTGGAGAAACACAACGTTCAAATGCTCATGTGACACTGCGATGATGTAACTCTCCATTAACAATTGTCATTGAGTCAGACCGCCGGGTTATCTGCCTGGCTAAGGTTTCATCCTCAGGTAACTCGCCCCGGGTCATATAAGCCAAATAAGGAACAGTTCAATCCGGAATTACATGAAGAGCCGCCACCAACTGAGCCTCCAGGTCAGGGATAGCCAAATCCTCCTCTGTAGGTAACTTGACCGATGGGTTATGCAAAACATCAAGAAAAAAATTAGGCGGCACCGGTTTACGTTGAGAACCCAACCGGCTTAATGCATCCGCCGTTTCATTTTTCCTTTGATCAACATGCTCAACTTGATAACCCTTGAAGTGACTAGCAATAACGTCCACCTCTTGTCGATAGGCTGCCATGAGTGGATCCTTAGAATCCCAAGTACCAGAGACTTGCTGAGCCACCAAGTCTGAGTCGCGGAAGCACCTAACCCGGCTTAAATTCATCTCCTTAGCCATCCAAAGACCGTGAAGCAAGGCCTCATACTCAGCTACATTGTTAGTGCAAGGAAACATCAAACGGGGAACATAGCAAAACTTATCACCTCGAGGGGAAGCAAGCACAACTCCAGCCCCCGAGCCCTCCAACTGCCTGGACCCATCAAAGTGAATAGTCCAATATGTGTTATCTGGCTTTTCCTCAGGCATCTGCAGCTCTGTCCAATCATTGATGAAATCCACCAACGCCTGAGACTTGATGGCCGTGCGAGGCACATATTTTAACCCGTGAGGTCCAAGCTCAATAGCCCACTTAGCAACCCGGCCAGTTGCTTCCCTGTTTTGGATGATATCTCCCAAAGGAGCAGAACTAACCACAGTGATGGGATGACCCAGAAAATAGTGTTTATGCTTCCGGCTGGCCAAGGACACCCCATATACAAGCTTCTGCCAGTGCGGATATCTCTGCTTGGACTCAATAAGCACCTCACTGATATAGCAAACCGGCCTTTGAACTGGATATTCCTTGCATGCCTCCTTCCTTTCTACCACAATGGCTACACTGACAGCCCAGCTATTAGCAGCCACATATAACAACAAAGGCTCCTTATCAACAGGGGTAGCAAGCACGGGTGGCTCGGCCAGCTGTTTCTTTAAGCCCTCAAACGCTGCATTAGTGGCATCACTCAAGACAAAACTATCTGTCCTTTTCATCATCTGATACAGAGGGATGGCCTTCTCTCCTAACCGGCTTATGAACTGGCTTAAAGCCGCAATACGACATGCCAGATGTTGCACATCATTGACACACGCCAGCTTAGCCAGAGAAGTGATGGCTTTGATCTTCTCCGGATTAGCTTCGATGCCCCTGTTGGACACCAAAAAAACCCAAGAGCTTGCTCGTCGGCACACCAAAAACACACTTGGCTGGGTTAAGAATCATTTTATAAACCCAAAGATTATCAAAGGTTTCCTTCAAATCATCTATCAATGTCTCTTTCTCTCTGGATTTCACCACAATATCATCCACATAAGCATGAACATCACACCCAATTTGATTATGAAGGCAATTTTGCACACATCTCTGATAAGTCACCTGGGCACTCTTGAGCCCAAAAGGCATAGACACATAGCAGAAGGCTCCAAAGGGAGTTATGAAAGTTGTCTTCTCCTGGTCCTTAACTGACATCTTGATCTGATGATAACCAGAATAAGCATCCAAAAAACTCAAACGCTCACAACCCGCCGTAGCATCAATAATCTGATCAATACGAGGGAGAGCAAAAGGATCAGCCGGACAAGCCTTGTTTAAATCCGTGTAGTCCACACACATACGCCAAGTGCCGTTTTTCTGAAGTACCAGCACCGGGTTAGCCAACCACTCAGGATGGAAAACTTCGATGATAAACCCAGCTGCCAAGAGCCGGGCTACTTCCTCTCCGATGGCCTTCCGTCTCTCCTCATTAAAATGGCAAAGAAATTGTTTGACCGGCTTAAACTTTGGATCAATATTAAGAGTGTGCTCAGTGAGTTCTCTCGGTACACCCGGCATGTCTGAAGGCTTCCATGCAAAGATGTCCCGGTTCTCACGGATGAACTCGATGAGCGTGCTTTCCTATTTCAGATCCAGATTAACACTCATGCTAAACTACTTGGATGAATCATCAAGAACAAAATCAACCATCTTGGTACCATCTGCTGATTTAAACTTTAAAACTGGATCATGCTCTGTAGTTGGATTAACGTTTTGTGACGATTTGTATTATGAGTTATGTGATTTGATGATCGAAGTTTGTTCGGAGTCCCGGATGAGATCAGGGACATAACGAGGAGTCTCGAAATGGTCGAGACGTAAAGATCGATATATTGGAAGATTATATTCGGATATCGGAAAGGTTCCGAGTGATTCGGGTATTTTTCGGAGTACCGGAGAGTTACGGGAATTCGTATTGGGCCTCAATGGGCCATACGAGAAAGGAGATAAAGGCCTCAAGGGTGGTCGCGCCCCTTCCCCATGGACTTGTCTGAATTGGACTAGGGAAAGGGGGTGCCCCTTCCTTCCTTCTCCTTCTCCCTTCCCTTTTTCCTATTCCATGTGGGAGGTGGAATCCTACTAGGACTAGGGAGTCCTAGTAGGACTCCACACTTTGGGCGCGCCCTATCAGGGTCGGCCTCCTCCTCCCTCCATCCTTTATATACGTGGCCAGGGGCACCCCATAGACACACAAGTTGATCATTGATCTCTTAGCCATGTGCAATGCCCCCCTCCACCGTAATCCACCTCGGTCATATCGTAGTGGTGCTTAGGCGAAGCCCTGTTCTGGTAGCATCATCATCACCGTCATCACGCCATCATGCTGATGAAGCTCTCCCTCGACACTCTACTGGATCGTGAGTTCGTGGGACATCACCGAGCCAAACATGTGCAGATCACGGAGGTGCCGTACTTTCGGTACTAGGATCGGTCGATCGTGAAGACGTATGACTACATCAACCGCGTTGTCATAACGCTTCCGCTTACGGTCTATGAGGGTACGTGGACAACACTATTCCCCTTTCGTTGCTATGCATCACCATGATCTTGCGTGTGCGTAGGAATTTTTTTGAAATTACTGCGTTCCCCAACACTCTCTACACAACCTCCCGAAGACCAAGCCTGAGATATGCATAGCACTATGCATATTTGAACTTTTTGATAACTTGTTGTCAAGGGGGGAGAAATATGTATAGATCATAGGCTTCAATAGAGTGTTTTGCTTCTTTGCCTTTTGGTTGAACTTGTTTATTGTATGCCTGTGTGAGATACTTTATGTCCTTGTGTGAGATACTTGTGTGATCATGTGATTGATCATATGCTACTTTAATGCTTGCTTGGATGATACTATCTTTTATATATCTATATAATCATTCACTTTGCTTGGTGATGAGTGCATGCTTTTAAGTTATATCATTTTGAGCGCTCCACCAAGATGTATGTGACATGTAACAATAACCCATGATCTTAATCGATTGTGCATTTGCATTCAAAGGCAAATTTTAAATAATGCACAAATTTAGGGGGAGCTCTTACTTATCACATACTTCTCAAAGCGACGATGTATTTCAATCGTATTATCATTAGTCGAAGCTTTGATCTATATGTTATCATCAATTACCAAAAAGGGGGAGATTGAAAGTGCACCTATCCCTGGGTGGTTTTGGTAATTCCTAAAAACATATATGTAACACCCCGGATATGTTTTACCCAATATGTAATCCAACTCTTGTCGTTTCCGGCCTTAAGTTATTTTATTTTTCTCGGGTTCGGGTTTTGTCTCCGTGTGTTGTTGTCATTGTCATGCATCTCTTATCATGTTATCATGTGCATTGCATTTGCATACGTGTTTGTCTCATGCATGCGAGCATTTTCCCCATTGTCTGTTTTGCATTCCGGCGCTCCGTTCTCCTCTGGTGATCATTTCTACCTTTCTTTCGTGTGTGGGGATTAAACATTTCCGGATTGGACCAAGACTTGTCAAGCAGCCTTGGTTTACTACCAGTAGACCGCCTGTCAAGTTTCGTACCATTTGGACTTCGTTTGATGCTCCAACGGTTAACCGAGGGACCGAGAAGGCCTCGTGTGTGTTGCATCCCAACACCCCTCCAATTTGGCCCAAAACCCACCAAAACCCTCTCCATCATCTAGAGCGTTCGATCACGATCGCGTGGCCAAAAACCGCACCTCATTTGGACACTCCTAGCTCCCTCTGTGCCTATAAATACACCACCCTCCCGAAATTCGCGGTTCCCCTCGTCCGAAACCCTAGATCCACCTCTCTCCGCGCGCCGGACACGTCCGCCGGCCGCTGGACACGTCCGCCGCTGCCCGCAGCCAACCGCGGCTTGCCACGTGGCGCCCGAGCCCACATCGCCGCCTTCCTCCGCCGCCGGCCCGGGAAGCCCACCCCGGGCCCCCGAGGCCCAGACGCCGCGCACCGCCGCCCGTTTGTCGTCCGCCGGCCGCGCCTGCCCTTCCCCGACGCCGGCAGGCCCCTTCGACGCCGGCCGCCGCCGCCTCGCCCGGCCACCGCTCCGTCCGTGCCGCTCCACCGTGGCAGCGCCGCCCCGCGCCGCCATCGTCCTCCGCCCCAGCTTCCTCACTCCGGCGCCGACCTCCCTCTCTCCGACCGCCCTCGTCTACTCCGGCGCCGACCCCCGGCGAACCTCGTTTCTCGCGCACACTCGATCTGGATCCGGATCCGGGTGCACAGTAACCCTAGATCCGGAGGGTATATTTTCTCTAAGTCCCCAGTTTCTCAGATTTTTGGCTAACTTTGACGCATCGTAACTCCACATCCGTAGCTCCGTTTTGGGCATATAGCATATCAAAATGTTCGTCTCAGAGAGCACATAATTTCATCTCATTGCATCATTTTCATTTGTGTTCATCTTGATGCCCGAAATGCTGTTGGAAGAGTGCTATTTGAGATAATTGCCAGATCGGCTGCTCCAATTAGCTATTTGTCATTTTTGCCATGATAAATGTGTGCATGATATGCCCACGAGCTCTAAATATGTTTTGTTATATGTTTTGCCATCTTTCCAGAGGTGCCATCCATGTATTTTTGTGATGTGTGTGGTGACTAGCACAAGCTTGCAAAGTGGTGCATTTGTTAATGCTGATTTCAGGGACTTAGCAATTCCACTAAGTCCCTGAACTGTTCTTATCAATATGCCATATGTTCATGTTGTTTCCTAGTGATCCGTGTCTCTTTTGAGGATGATCAGTAAGGATGTTTTGTTACTCTTGTAGTGCTCTATCCATCCATGTCCTTGTTTGCAATTATGGAGCACCCTAGCTTGAGTCAATCGAGCTCTACTTTTGCTATTTCGTGAATCTGGGCAGATCGTCTACTTGTTAGCGATTTTGTCGAGGATGTTGTAGTTGATCCGTGCATGCTATGTTATTGTTCTTGCCATGTATAGCTTGTATAATGTGTATTCTTGATGTGTGTATGCTTATATTGTCATTACTTGCTCTGTAGTGAGTGCATCGAGCTCGTAAACATGCCTACTTGATGTCTGATTTGCATGCTCCAGTTTTTCACTAAGTCTGTGATCTGCTTATGTTTTTGCCATGTTCACATGCTTGCAAATGTATTTTCTGATCCCTTTTGGCTCAAGGTCACTAAGGGACTTTTGTTAACATCTTTGAGTAGCTCCATGCCATGCTTTACTTTGCCATGTTCAGGCCCTGTAGCATATAGTTTTCATGCTTCAAAGTGTGCTATCTGATCTAAAATTCCAGACAAGTGTTAATTTCACTAAGTCTGAGATCTGTTTACCAATTGCACTTTTGCCATGCTTGTTTGAACCTGTTAATGGATGAATTGGCCGTAGCTCAGTGTTCATCTTTTGTTAAGCATCATTAATGGATCCCTTCCATGTATTTTTTTGCCATGTTTGAGTGTTGTAGCATGTTCATCTTATTGCATTTAGATGGCTACTTGCTGTATATCGCAGACCGGTGCCATATTTGAATTGCTTGCCATTTCCAAACCGTGACTCCGATTCCGGCGTTCTTTATATTGTTATCAAGCGAAATCATCTCATATTTCTAGTGGCACACTTGGATTTCCAAGTTGAGGCCAGGTTCATTCATTCCTTGTCAAATCTTGCATATGCATCACATATCGCATCCCGCATAGCATACCATGTTTGCATCATGTTGTTTGAGTTTGCACGTGATTGATTGCGTCCTTTTTGCTTGTTTGTCTTGTTTGGGTAGAGTCGGGAGACGATTCGCTAACGAGGAGCCCGTTGAGTTTGCTTTCGAGGATCCAGTCAACTCTTACAACTTTGCAGGCAAGATGATCATACCCTCGAAATCACTTATATCTTTACTTTGCTAGATGCTCGCTCTTTTGCTATGCCTATGCTACGATGCCTACCACTTCCTTATCATGCCTCCCAAATGCCATGTCAAACCTCTAACCCACCATGTCCTAGCAAACTGTTGATTGGCTATGTTACCGCTTTGCTCAGCCCCTCTTATAGCGTTGCTAGTTGCAGGTGAAGATTGGAGACCATTCCTTGTTGGAACATTATTTACTTGTTTGGGATATCACTATATTATCTTGTTATCTTAATGCATCTATATACTTGGTAAAGGGTGGAAGGCTCGGCCTTTTGCCTAGTGTTTTGTTCCACTCTTGCCGCTCTAGTTTCCGTCATATCGGTGTTATGTTCCCGGATTTTGCGTTCCTTACGCGGTTGGGTAATAATGGGAACCCCTTGATAGTTCGCCTTGAATAAAGCTTTTCCAGCAATGCCCAACCTTGGTTTTACCATTTTCCACCTAGCCTCTTTTTCCCTTGGGTTTCCGGAGCCCAAGGGTCATCTTATTTAACCCCCCCCCCCCGGGCCAGTGCTCCTCTGAGTGTTGGTCCACCTGTCAGCTGCCGGTGGCCACCAGGGGCAACTCTGGGCTGGCCTACCCGTACCTAGGACAATCTGAGTGTGCCTTGAGAAAGAGATATGTGCAGCTCCTATCGGGATTTGTCGGCACATTCGGGCGGTGTTGCTGGATTGGTTTTAACTTGTCGAAATGTCTTGTAGAACCGGGATGCCGAGTCTGATCGGAATGTCTCGGGAGAAGATCTATTCCTTCGTTGACTGTGAGAGCTTGTCATGGGCTAAGTTGGGACTCCCCTGCAGGGATTTGAACTTTCAAAAGCCGTGCCCGCAGTTATGGGCAGATGGGAATTTGTTAATGTCCGGTTGTAGATAACTTGAACCTAAACTTAATTAAAATGAAACAACTGTGTGAGTTACCGTGATGGTCTCTTCTCGGCGGAGTCCCGGAAGTGAACACGGTGTTGGAGTAATGCTTGCCGCAGGTTGTTCTCTAGTCATGCGTTCGCGCTTTGCCTTCTCTTCTCGCTCTCTTTTGCGAACAGGTTAGCCACCATATATGCTAGTCGCTTGCTGCAGCTCCACATACTTTACCTTGCCTTTCCTATAAGCTTAAATAGTCTTGATCGCGAGGGTGCGAGATTGTTGAGTCCCTGTGGCTCATAGTTTACTTCCAAACCAGATGCAGGGCCAGACGACTCCGTTCCAGATGACACGTTAGAGCTCAAGTGGGAGTTCGACGAGGACTCACGCCGTTACTATGTGTCTTTCCCTGATGATCAGTGGTGGTGCCCAGTTGGGGCGATCGGGACCATGTCGCATGTTGGGTTGCTCTTTTATTTTGGCACCGTAGTCGGGCCATGAGTGATTGGATGATGTAATGCTATTTATGTACTTTGATTGACATGGCGAGTGTAAGCCAACTATGTACCTTCCCCTTTATTATCTATATTACATGGGATGTTGTGAAGATTGCCTTACTTGCGACATTGCTTTCAATGCGGTTATGCCTCTAAGTCGTGCTTCGACACGTAGGAGATATAGTCGCATCGAGGGCGTTACAATATAGCTCATTGAGCTAATACTATTTCAAGATAAATATTTCAGGAAAGCTCAATGATTGGCATGGCATGGATTAGAAATGTGGACCCCTCAAAAATCTAAGGACAAAAGATTGGCTCAAGCTCAAGCTCAAGACTCTTCATTTTACTTTTAGTGATCCAAGATCACATTGAGTCCATAGGAAAAGCCAATACTATTAAAAGGGGGTGAGGTGTTGCTTAATGGGTTACTTGCTCAAAATGCTTAGTGATATGCTCCAAAATCCTCAATCACTTTCCCATATCCACATATGTCCCAAACCAAAAGTCAAACTCGGCCCCACCGAAACTTTCCATCCAGCGCCACCGAGTTCAGTTGACATCGCCACTGCCACTAAACCCTAGTCACTTCGCTCCCACCGATAGGGATCTCGGTCTCACCGAGATGGGATTGCAAACTCTCTGTTTTCCTTCATAACGTTTCAGTCTAACCGAGATGAGCGATCGGTCCCACCGATTTCGCAATGCAAACTCTCTGTTTCCCCTTCATAACGTTTCGGTCCAACCGAGATGAGCGAATCGGTCCCACCGAGTTTTCCTGACCAGCTCTCTGTTTGCTTATTACCAAAATCGGTCCCACTGAGTTTGTGTAATCGGTCTCACCGAGATTACGTTATGCCCTAACCCTAATGAAATCGGTCCCATCGAGTTGACATGTCGGTCCCACCGAAAATCCTAACGTTCACATTTTGAACTGAATCGGTCTAACCGAGTTTTCTGATTCGGTCCCACCGAGTTTGGTAAGCTGTGTGTAACGGTTAGATTTTGTGTAGAGGCTATATATACCGCTCCATGCACTCTTCATTCAAGGAGAGAGCCATCAGAACATGCCTACACTTCCATCATACATTTTCTGAGAGAGAACCACCTACACTTGTGTTGAGGTCAAGATATCCCATTCCAACCACATAAATCTTGATCTCTAGCCTTCCCCAAGTTGCTTTCCACTCAAATCATCTTTCCACCAAATCCAATCCTATGAGAGAGAGTTGAGTGTTGGGGAGACTATCATTTGAAGCACAAGAGCAAGGAGTTCACCATCAACACACCATCTATTACCTTTTGGAGAGTGGTGTCTCCTAGATTGGTTAGGTGTCACTTGGGAGCCTTCGTCAAGATTATGGAGTTGAAACAAGGAGTTTGTACGGGCAAGGAGATCCCCTACTTCGTGAATATCTACCCTAGTGAGGCAAGTCCTTCGTGGGTGATGGCCATGGTGGGATAGACAAGGTTGCTTCTTCGTGGACCCTTCGTAGGTGGAGCCCTCCGTGGACTCGCGCAACCGTTACCCTTCGTGAGTTGAAGTCCCCATCAACATGGATGTACGATAGCACCACCTATTGGAACGACGCCAAAAATCTCCATGTCTTCATTGCGTTTGCTCCCTCCAAACTCCTCCCTTTACCTTCATGTGCAATGTTTTACATTCCACTGGTATACTCTTAAACTTGCATGTGTAGGTTGATTACTTGACTTGTGCTAAGTTGTTAAAATCTGCCAAGACTTCAAATTGGGCAAGGCTAGATTTTTATTTGGTCAAGTAGTCTAATCACCCCCCCCCCTCTAGACATACTTTCGATCCTACAGCGGAGAAGTACCCCGGGCTCCATCTCAAGATGCCTAAGATATTCTTCCCCTCCTCCGACAGCCAAGTCAGTCGGATCATCCTCACCGACCAACCCAATCATGCTGAGATCGACATGGCTTCGCCAAAGAGGTTGTACACTTGCTGCATCTCTTTTTTACTCTACATGTTATATATATTGTCCACTGAGCACACGCAGTAACGTGAAATACGATTAGTTTCTCCTACTATATGACAAGCAGTGAGGTACCATGCAACTTAGCTATCCGTGATGGACTCTCTTGAACACCGTCATTATTTATCTCTGTGTGTTTGAGTTGTGCATTTGTCGATGGGCCTGGGAGTTGAGCTAGTAGGGCTGTGGTCTAGGTCCAAAGTAGTAGAAGTAGGCAAGTAGCACAAAAACATTTTTTGAGTGCAGCTTTTCCTTGCTCAAGCCTGCCTACTAGAATCGCCAGTGCTTGAAAGGAAACGTGAAGGAAAAACATAGTAATTGGAAAGTTTCCTATGGTACTACTATTCATGCATTTGGTTCAAAGGAATGGAGCAAAGGAAAACTATAGGATTTTTTCCTTTAGTGTCTCCTTGAAAGAAAAATCATACGGATTTTAATTTCCACTTGTCCTCCTTTTAAGGTTCCTATTCATGAAGCACAAGACTAAGAGATAGTAGCATAATAGCATTATAACCGTACATTTCTTGTGGTTTGACTTAATCTCACCATGCTTCTTTGCATCCTGTGATCTTCCAATTCTTGTGAACCAAACACCCAGATTGGCAGAAATCCTGTGTTTTTAAATTCTCTGTTTTGCACGTGCATTCCTATCCTATTACTGTGTATTTCCTATCCCTGCATTGTTAGAATCCTCCAATTCAAACGAGCCCTTACAGAATTACTTCTCTTACAGATAGTTGTCAAAGAAAACCTTGTGTGGTTTGTCCCGCTACTGCTGCGTCGTTGTCCACCCAAGCTCAGTTGCTCCAACGACAGAAGGGTCCAGCACAGCAGGGATCCGGCCTCCAGACTGTCTTTCGCTACCTTAGATCTTCTTCCCCGCCGCGGGCAACCATGGAAACTGCATTACCATCATCAACCGAGCAGATGACCTCGAGGACTACACGGGTCCGCAAGAAAGGTCGTACTCTTTCGTGTCTGCTTACGTTATGCATCGCTTAATATTACATGCTACTTTATCATCCTGTTCACCGATTTGACTCTGAGTCAGATCCAAACTAATGGTCAAACTTGAGTTTTTAAATGGTTGTGGGGTACATATCGGGGCCGCAATCAATAGTATCTATCTAGTATCTGGTTAATCTCTGGTGTCTACTATGAGTTTCATGTTGGGTGGTAAACAAATAGTAAAGAAGCCATTATCTGTATTTTTTAACTGAAGCCATTATCTGCCTGCTATCATTGGTTTTGGGTCTATCCACAGGTTGCTACCATCACTCTGGATTTCTGCATGCACTCCTTACATAATCTCACTATGTTTTACTCCTATGCATGTCAGTTATTGTACACAATGGAACTGAACATGTAGAGCAAAAGAGACGAGCCTTATGTGGCAATAAAATTTCATGCAGACGTCGCTCCATGGTAAGCGAGGCAGCCCCCCCCCTCCACCCATTTCGGATTGTAATCGAGAGGAAGATATCTGTTCTGAGGGGGATTCAGAAGGAGAAGACCACTCCTATTTACCCCCTGAGGTCTTCTCTCTAACTTGGCATGCTGATGTTGGTTATATCATGCATATGGTGCCTTGCATTGCTTAATTTATACATCAAATATGTCAACTGCTTAGTTTAGACATGCTTTGTGTGAATGCCATATGTTTAGTTTATTCATCGTTTATGTGAATTATGCAACGCCATCTTGTTTAGCCATGCATCATATATGTGAATTTTGCAATGCCATCCTGCTTAGTCAGTCATCTTATATGTGAATTATATCAGGCCATCTTTTTTTTGTTACGTATTACATTTGTCAACAATGTTAGTACATTCAACTACTCTTCGTGTGCATTAGCCATTTCACACGATGATGGAAAATTCTGGAGTGAAAACAAGGTCTTCAGAGCAGACTATGCTATCTGACGAAGCGCATATCTCGCTGGTTAAGGATAGCTCCTCAGAGGAGGTTTCAGAGACAGATGACCAGTCCTATTCCCCCCCTGAGGTGTATGCTCTAACTTGGCAGGGTTATGTTGCTCATATCGTGTGTATGGTGTCTTGCATTGCTATGTCATTTGATTAGTTTAGACATGCTTTGTGTGAATGCCACCTGTTTAGTGTCTAATTACCATATATGTGAATTATGCATTGCCATCTTGTTGCAAGAAATTATATATGTGAATTATGCAATGCTATCTTGTTGCAAAGGCATTATATATGTGAATTATGCAATGCCATGTTGTTGAGCCATTCATCATGTATGTGAATTATATCGGGCTATCTTTTTTTGTATTACGTGTTCCATTTGTCGACAATGTTTGTATATTCAACTACTCTTCCTATGCATCAGCCATTTGAAGCGGTGATGGAAGTATCTGGAGTGAAAACAAGGTATTCAGAGCAGACAATGCTACCTGCTGAAGCAGACATCTTGCTGGATACAGAGAGCTCCTCAGAAGAGGATTCAGAGACTCATGACCAGTCTTATTTCCCCCTAAGGTCTATGCACAAACTTGGCAGGGTTATATTACCCATGTCATGGATGTTGTCTTGCATTGCTTAGTTTTTACATCATATATGGATAGCCATTTGCTTACTTGCTTACTATATAAATCATATATTTGAATTATACCATGCCATCATGTTTACATACACATCATCTATCTGAATTATGGCATGGCAACCCATTTAATAAAGACATCATATAGTTATATCATCTCATCCTGTTTAGTGTTTACAGTCATCATATTTTGAATTATGTCATTCTATCCGGGAATTATATCATGCTATCATGTTTCCATAGGCAGCGTGATTCTGAATTATGGCATGTGATACATCTCCAACGTATCTATAATTTTTGATTGTTCCATGCTATATTATCTGCTGTTTTGGACATTATTGGGCTTTATTATCCACTTTTAAATTATTTTTGGGACTAACCAATTAACCGGAGGCCCAACCCAGAATTGTTGTTTTTGCCTATTTTAGGGTTTCGAAGAAAATGACTATTAAACGGAGTCCAAACGGAATGAAACCTTCGGGAACGTGATTTTCTCACCGAACATGATCCAGGAGACTTGGACCCTACGTCAAGAAACAAAGGAGGAGGCCACGAGGTAGGGGCGCGCCTACCCCCCTGAGGGAGTCCTGGATTAGGGGGTCTCCGGACAGCCGGACTATATCCTTCGGCCGGACTATTAGACTATGAAGATACAAGATTGAAGACTTCGTCTCGTGTCCGGATGGGACTCTACTTGGCGTGGAAGGCAAGCTAGCCAGTACGGATATGGATATCTCCTCCTTTGTAACCGACCTTGTGTAACCCTAACCCTCTCCGGTGTCTATATAAACCGGAGGGTTTTAGTCCGTAGGACACAACAACTACAACATACAATCATACCATAGGGTAGCTTCTAGGGTTTAGCCTCTCCGATCTCGTGGTAAATCTACTCTTGTACTACCCATATCATCAATATTAATCAAATAGCACGTAGGGTTTTACCTCTATCAAGACGGCCCGAACCTGGGTAAAACATCGTGTTCCCTACACCCTGTTACCATCCGCCTTAGACGCACAGTTCAGGACCCCCTACCCGAGATCCGCCGGTTTTGACACCGACATTGGTGCTTTCATTGAGAGTTCCTCTGTGTCATCGCTGGTAGGCTTGATGGCTGTTGGGGAACGTAGCAATTTCAAAAAATTCCTACGCACACGCAAGATCATGGTGATGCATAGCAACGAGAGGGAAGAGTGTTGTCTACGTACCCTCGTAGACTGAAAGCGGAAGCGTTAGCACAACGCGGTTGATGTAGTCGTACGTCTTCATGGCCCGACTGATCAAGCACCGAAACTATGGCACCTCCGAGTTCTAGCACACGTTCAGCTCGATGACGATCCTCGGACTCCGATCCAGCAGAATGTCAGGGAAGAGTTCCGCCAGCACGGCGGTGTGGTGACGATCTTGATGTTCTACTGTCGCAGGGCTTCGCCTAAGCATCACTACAATATTATCGAGGACTATGGTGGAGGGGGGCACCACACACGGCTAAGAGATCAATGATCAACTGTTGTGTCTCTGGGGTGCCCCCCTGCCCCCGTATATAAAGGAGCAAGGGAGGGAGGCGGCCGGCCTAGGAGGAGGGCGCGCCAAGGGGGGAGTCCGAGTAGGACTCCTCCTTCCCTTGTTGGAGTAGGAGAGAAGGAAAGAGGGGGAGAGGAACAAGGAAAAGTGGGCTGCACCCCTTCTCCAACTTGGACCAGAGGGGGGGCGCGCGCCTCCTTCCTTTTGGCCTCTCTCCTCTATTCCCGTATGGCCCAATAAGGCCCATATAATCCCCGGCGAATTCCCGTAACTCTCCGGTACTCCGAAAAATACCCGAATCACTCGGAACCTTTCCGATGTCCGAATATAGTCGTCCAATATATCGATCTTTACGTCTCAACCATTTCGAGACTCCTCGTCATGTCCCCGATCTCATCCGGGACTCCGAACTCCTTCGGTACATCAAAACTCATAAACTCATAATATAACTATCATCGAAAACTTAAGCGTGCGGACCCTACGGGTTCGAGAACTATGTAGACATGACCGAGACACGTCTCCAGTCAATAACCAATAGCGGAACCTGGATGCTCATATTGGCTCCCACATATTCTATGAAGATCTTTATCGGTCAGACCGCATAACAACATACGTTGTTCCTTTGTCATTGGTATGTTACTTGCCCGAGATTCGATCGTCGATATCTCAATACCTAGTTCAATCTCGTTACCGGCAAGTCTCTTTTACTCGTTCCGTAATACATCATCCCGCAACTAACTTATTAGTTGCAATGCTTGCAAGGCTTGAGTGATGTGCATTACCGAGTGGGCCCAGAGATACCTCTCCGACAATCGGAGTGATAAATCCTAATCTCGAAATACGCCAACCCAACAAGTACCTTCGGAGACACATGTAGAGCACCTTTATAATCACCCAGTTACGTTGTGACGTTTGGTAGCACACAAAGTGTTCCTCCGGTAAACGGGAGTTGCATAATCTCATAGTCATAGGAACATGAATAAGTTATGAAGAAAGCAATAGCAACAAACTAAATGATCAAGTGCTAAGCTAATGGAATGGGTCAAGTCAATCACATCATTCTCCTAATGATGTGATCCCGTTAATCAAATGACAACTCATGTCTATGGCTAGGAAACATAACCTTCTTCGATCAACGAGCTAGTCAAGTAGAGGCATACTAGTGACACTCTGTTTGTCTATGTATTCACACATGTATTATGTTTCTGGTTAATACAATTCTAGCATGAATAATAAACATTTATCATTAAATAAGGAAATAAATAATAACTTTATTATTGCCTCTAGGGCATATTTCCTTCAGTCCCACTTGCACTAGAGTCAATAATCTAGTTCACATCGCCATGTGATTTAACATCAATAGTTCACATCACCATGTGATTAACACCCATAGTTCACATCGTCATGTGACCAACACCCAAAGGGTTTACTAGATTCAATAATATAGCTAGTTCACATCGCTATGTGATTAACTCCCAAAGAGTACTAGGGTGTGATCATGTTTTGCTTGTGAGAGAAGTTTAGTCAACGGGTCTGCCACATTCAGATCCGTAAGTATTTTGCAAATTTCTATGTCAACAATGCTCTGCACTAAGCTACTCTAGCTAATTGCTCTCACTTTCAATATGTATCCAGATTGAGACTTTGAGTCATCTGGATCAGTGTCAAAACTTGCATCGACGTAACCCTTTACGACGAACCTTTTGTCACCTCCATAATCGAGAAACATATCCTTATTCCACTAAGGATAATTTTGACCAATGTCTAGTGATCTACTCCTAGATCACTATTGTACTCCCTTGCCAAACTCAGGGCAGGGTATACAATAGGTCTGGTACACAGCATGGCATACTTTATAGAACCTATGGCTGAGGCATAGGGAATGACTTTCATTCTCTCTCTATCTTCTGTCGTGGTCGGGTTTTGAGTCTTACTCAACTTCACACCTTGTAACACAAGCAAGAACTCCTTCTTTGACTGTTCCATTTTGAACTACTTCAAAATCTTTTCAAGGTATGTACTCGTTGAAAAACTTATCAAGTGTCTTGATCTATCTCTATAGATCTTGATGCTCAATATGTAAGCAGCTTCACCGAGGTCTTTCTTTGAAAAACTCCTTTGAAACATTCCTTTATGCTTTGCAGAATAATTCTACATTATCTCCGATCAACAATATGTCATTCACATATATTTATCAGAAATGTTGTAGTGCTCCCACTCACTTTCTTGTAAATACAGGCTTCACCGCAAGTCTGTATAAAACTATATGCTTTGATCAACTTATCGAAGCGTATATTCCAACTCCGAGATGCTTGCACCAGTCCATAGATGGATCGCTGGAGCTTGCATATTTTGTTAGCACCTTTAGGATTGACAAAACCTTCTGGTTGCATCATATACAACTCTTCTTTAATATATCCATTAAGGAATGCAGTTTTGTTTATCCATTTGCCAGATTTCATAAAATGCGGCAATTGCTAACATGATCCGGACAGACTTAAGCATAGATACGAGTGAGAAACTCTCATCGTAGTCAACACCTTGAACTTGTCAAAAACCTTTTGCGGCAATTCTAGCTTTGTAGATAGTAACACTACTATCACCGTCCGTCTTCCTATTGAAGATCCATTTATTTTTTATGGCTTGCTGATCATCGGGCAAGTCAACCAAAGTCCACACTTTGTTCTCATACATGGATCCCATCTCAGATTTTATGGCCTCAAGCCATTTCGCGGAATCTGGGCTCATCATCACTTCCTCATAGTTCATAGGCTCGTCATGGTCAAGTAACATGACCTCCAGAACAGGATTACCGTACCACTCTGGTGCGGATCTCACTCTGGTTTACCTACAAGGTTTGGTAGTAACTTGATCTGAAGTTTACATGATCATCATCATTAGCTTCCTCGCTAATTGGTGTAGTAGTCATAGGAACAGATTTCTGTGATGAACTACTTTCCAATAAGGGAGCAGGTACAGTTACCTCATCAAGTTCTACTTTCCTCCCACTCACTTCTTTCGAGAGAAACTCCTTCTCTAGAAAGGATCCATTCTCAGCAATGAATATCTTGCCTTTGGATCTGTGATAGAAGGTGTACCCAACATTTTCTGTTGGGTATCCTATGAAGATGCACTACTCCGATTTGGGTTTGAGCTTATCAGGTTGAAACTTTTTCACATAAGCATTGCAACCTCAAACTTTAAGAAATGACAACTTAGGTTTCTTGCCAAACCATAGTTCATACAGTGTCGTCTCAATGGATTTAGATGGTACCCTATTTAATGTGAATGTAGTTGTCTCTAATGCACAACCCCAAAACGATAGTGGTAAATCGGTAAGAGACATCATAGATCGCACCATATCTAATAAAGTACGGTTACGATGTTCGGACACACCATTACACTGTAATGGTGTTCCAGGTGGCGTGAGTAGTGAAACTTTTTCACATTGTTTTAACTGAAGGCCAAACTCGTAACTCAAATATTTTACTTCTGCGATCATATCGTCGATACTATTATTTTTGTTATGATGATTCTCCACTTCACTCTAAAATTCTTCGAACTTTTCAAATGTTTTAGATTTGTGTTTCATCAAGTAGATATACTCATATCTGCTCAAATCATCTGTGAAGATCGGAAAATAATGATACCTGCCGCGAGCCTCAATATTCGTTGGACCACATACATCAGTATGTATGATTTCCAACAAATCTGTTGCTCGGTCCATTGTTCCGGAGAACGGAGTCTTAGTCATCTTGCCCATGAGGCATGGTTCGCAAGCATCAACTGATTCATAATCAAGTGATTCCAAAAGCCCACCAGCATGGATTTTCTTCATGTGCTTTACACCAATATAACCTAACCGGCGGTGCCACAAATAAGTTGCACTATCATTATTAACTTTGCATCTTTTGGCTTCAATATTATAAAAATGGGTATCACCACGATCGAGATCCAACAAACCATTTTCATTGGGTGTATGACCATAGAAGGTTTTATTCATGTAAACAGAACAACAATTATTCTCTAACTTACATGAATAACCGTATTGCAATAAACATGATCAAATCATATTCATGCTCAACGCAAACACCAAATAACACTTATTTAGGTTCAACACTAATCCCGAAAGTATAGGGAGTGTGCGATGATGATCATATCAATCTTGGAACTACTTCCAACACACATCATCACTTCACCCTTAACTAGTCTCTGTTCATTCTGCAACTCCCGTTTCGAGTTACTACTCTTAGCAACTGACCAGTATCAAATACCGAGGGGTTGCTACGAACACTAGTAATATACACATCAATAATCTGTATATCAAATATACCTTTGTTCACTTTGCCATCCTTCTTATCCGCCAATTACTTGGGGTAGTTCCGCTTCCTGTGACCAGTCCCTTTGCAGTAGAAGCACTCAGTTTCAGACTTAGGTCCAGACTTGGGTTTTTTCACTTGAGCAGCAACTTGCTTGTTGTTCTTCTTGAAGTTCCCCTTTCATCCCTTTGTCCCTTTACTTGAAACTAGTGATTTTCCTTACCATCAACACTTGATGCTTTTCTTGATTTCTACCTTCATCGATTTCAGCATCACGAAGTGCTTGGGAATCGTTTCCGTTATCCCTTGCATATTATAGTTCATCACGAAGTTCTACTAACTTGGTGATGGTCACTAGAGAATTCTGTCAATCACTATTTTATCTGGAAGATTAACTCCCACTTGATTCAAGCGATTGTAATACCCAGAAAATTTGAGCACGTGCTCACTGCTTGAGCTATTCTCCTCCATCTTTTAGCTATAGAACTTGTTGGAGACTTCATATCTCTCAACTCGGGTATTTACTTGAAATATTAAATTCAACTCCTGGAACATCTCATGGTCCATGATGTTCAAAACGTCTTTGAAATCCCGATTCTAAGCTGTTAAGCATGGTGCACTAAACTATCAAGTAGTCATCATATTGAGCTAGCCAAACGTTCATAACGTCTGCATCTGCTCCTGCAATAGGTCAGTCACCTAGCGGTGAATTAAAGACATAATTCTTCTGTGTAGCAATGAGGATAAACCTCAGATCACGGACCCAGTCCGCATCATTGCTACTATCATCTTTCAACTTAGTTTTCTCTAGGAACACATATAAAACATAGGGAAGCAATAACGCGAGCTATTGATCTACAACATAGATATGCAAATACTATTAGGACTAAGTTCATGATAAATTAAAGTTCAATTAATAATATTACTTAAGAACTCCCAGTTAGAAAGACATCCCTCTAATCTTCTAAGTGATCACGTGATCCAAATCAACTAAACCATAACCGATCATCACGTGAAATGGAGTAGTTTTCAATGGTGAACATCACTTTGTTGATCATATCTACTATATGATTCACGCTCGACCTTTCGGTCTCAGTGTTCCGAGGCCATATCTGCATATGCTAGGCTCATCAAGTTTAACCTGAGTATTCTGCGTGTGCAAAACTGGCTTGCACCCGTTGTAGATGGACGTAGAGCTTATCACACCCGATCATCACGTGGTGTCTGGGCACGACGAACTTTGGCAACGGTGCATACTCAGGGAGAACACTTCTATCTTGAAATTTAGTGAGAGATCATCTTATAATGCTACCGTCAATCAAAGCAAGATAAGATGCATAAAAGATAAACATCACATGCAATCAATATAAGTGATATGATATGGCCATCATCATCTTGTGCTTGTGATCTCCATCTCCGAAGCACCGTCATGATCACCATCGTCACCGGCGCGACACCTTGATTTCCATTATAGCATCGTTGTCGTCTCGCCAATCTTATGCTTCCACGACTATCTCTACCGCTTAGTGATAAAGTAAAGCATTACAGCGCAATTGCATTGCATACAATAAAGCGACAATCATATGGCTCCTGCCAGTTGCCGATAACTCGGTTACAAAACAGGATCATCTCATACAATAAAATTTAGCATCATGTCTTGACCATATCATATTACCACATGCCCTGCAAAAACAAGTTAGACGTCATCTACTTTGTTGTTGCAAGTTTTACGTGGCTGCTACGGGCTTAGCAAGAACCGTTCTTACCTACGCATCAAAACCACAACGATAGTTTGTCAAGTTGGTGCTGTTTTAACCTTCGCAAGGACCGGGCGTAGCCACACTCGGTTCAACTAAAGTTGGAGAAACTGACACCCGCCAGCCACCTATGTGCAAAGCACGTCGGTAGAACCAGTCTTGCGTAAGCGTACGCGTAATGTCGGTCCGGGCCGCTTCATCCAACAATACCGCCGAACCAAAGTATGACATGCTGGTAAGCAGTATGACTTATATCGCCCACAACTCACTTGTGTTCTACTCGTGCACAACATCAACGCATAAAACCTAGGCTCTGATACCACTGTTGGGGAACGTAGCAATTTCAAAAAATTCCTACACACACGCAAGATCATGGTGATGCATAGCAACGAGAGGGAAGACTGTTGTCTACGTACCCTCGTAGACCGAAAGCAGAAGCGTTAGCACAACGCGGTTAATGTAGTCGTACATCTTCACGGCCCGACCGATCAAACACCGAAACTACGGCACCTCCGAGTTCTAGCACACGTTCAGCTCGATGACGATCCCCAGACTCCGATCCAGCAGAATGTCAGGGAAGAGTTCCATCAGCACGACGGTGTGGTGACGATCTTGATGTTCAACTGTCGCAGGGCTTCGCCTAAGCATCACTACAATATTATCGAGGACTATGGTGGAGGGGGGCACCGCACACGGCTAAGAGATCAATGATCAACTGTTGTGTCTCTGGGGTGCCCCCCTGCCCCCGTATATAAAGGAGCAAGGGAGGGAGGCGGCCGGCCTAGGAGGAGGGCGCACCAAGGGGGGAGTCCTACTCCCGCCAGGCGTAGGACTCCTCCTTCCCTTGTTGGAGTAGGAGAGAAGGAAAGAGGGGGAGAGGAACAAGGAAAAGTGGGATGCACCCCTTGTCCAATTCGGACCAGAGGGGGGCGCGCGCCTCCTTCCTTTTGGCCTCTCTCCTCTATTCCCGTATGGCCCAATAAGGCACATATACTCCGCGGCGAATTCCCGTAACTCTCCGGTACTCCGAAAAATACCCGAATCACTCGGAACCTTTCCGATGTCCGAATATAGTCGTCCAATATATCGATCTTTATGTCTCGACCATTTCGAGACTCCTCGTCATGTCCCCGATCTCATCCGGGACTCTGAACTCCTTCGGTACATCAAAACTAAACTCATAATATAACTGTCATCGAAACCTTAAGCGTGCGGACCCTACGGGTTCGAGTACTATGTAGACATGACCGAGACACATCTCTGGTCAATAACCAATAGCGGAACCAGGATGCTCATATTGGCTCCCACATATTCTACGAAGATCTTTATCGGTCAGACCGCATAACAACATACGTTGTTCCCTTTGTCATCGGTATGTTACTTGCCCGAGATTCGATCATCGGTATCTCAATACCTAGTTCAATCTCGTTACCGGCAAGTCTCTTTTACTTGTTTCGTAATACATCATCCCGCAACTAACTTATTAGTTGCAATGCTTGCAAGGCTTGAGTGATGTGCATTACCGAGAGGGCCCAGAGATACCTCTCCGACAATCGGAGTGACAAATCCTAATCTCGAAATACGCCAACCCAACAAGTACCTTCGGAGACACCTATAGAGCACCTTTATAATCACCCAGTTATGTTGTGACGTTTGGTAGCACACAAAGTGTTCCTCCGGTAAACGGGAGTTGCATAATCTCATAGTCATAGGAACATGTATAAGTTATGAAGAAAGCAATAGCAACAAATTAAACAATCAAGTGCTAAGCTAATGGAATGGGTCAAGTCAATCACATCATTCTCCTAATGATGTGATCCCGTTAATCAAATGATGACTCATGTCTATGGCTAGGAAACATAACCATCTTCGATCAACGAGCTAGTCAAGTAGAGGCATACTAGTGACACTCTGTTTGTCTATGTATTCACACATGTATTATGTTTCCGATTAATACAATTCTAGCATGAATAATAAACATTTATCATGAAATAAGGAAATAAATAATAACTTTATTATTGCCTCTAGGGCATATTTCCTTCAATGGCTCCTACTATTATCGATGGCGATGCAGTCCAGGGTGAGACTTTTCTCCACGGACAGATCTTCGTATTCGGCGGCTTTGCACCGCGGGCCAATTCGCTTGGCCATCTGGAGCAGATTGAAAGTTACGCCCCTGGCCACCGGGTCAGGTTTGGAAGCTTAAACTATACGGCCGATATCCGCGGAGACTTGATCTTCGACGGATTCGAGCCTATGCCTTGTGCGTCACGCGGTCACGATGAGTGCGGTTTAGCGCTACCATTGGATAGTGTTCAAGAGATCGCACAGGCAGCCGCTCCGACCCTCAATTCGGAGCTAGGTGCGCCTTCCGCGGACGGGTGGATGGACCCCGCCACGAAGGCCTTACCCTCAGCGGCGATCGAGCCAAACATCAACCTTACCTTGCACGAGAGCCGTGTTGTTAAACTGCCGGATCCTTCTCCGGCCACGGACTCTGAACCACCTGCGCCCGTTCCTATCGAATCCGATTGGGCGCCGATCATGGAGTTTACCTCCGCGGATATTTTTCAGCACTCGCCCTTTGGCGACATACTGAACTCATTAAGGTCTCTCTCCTTTTCAGGAGGATCCTGGCCGAGCTATGTCCGGCAGGACTGGGATGCGGACGACGAAGAAATTCGAGGCCCACCCACCACCCACTTAGTAGCCACTGTCGATGACTTAACCATCATGCTCGACTTCGACTCCGAAGACATCGACGGTATGGATGACGATACGGGAGGCGAAGAGGAACCACCGCCCACAGGGCACTGGACAGCCACCTCATCATACGATATATACATGGTGGATACACCCAAAGAAGGCAATGGCGACGAGATAGCGGAGGATGACCCCTCCAAGAAGCAACCCAAACGCCGACGATAGCGGCGCCGCTCTAAGTCCCGCCAAAGCAAAAGTGGTGATACCGGCACAAGAGATAATAATACTCCGGATAGTGCCGAAGACAACAACAATCCCCTCTAGCAAGATTTAGAACAGGAGAATGGAGGAGCCAGCCCTCCTGAGAGAGCGGCAGATGGAGAAGAGGAGGAGGATAATTGCATGCCCCCCTCCGAAGACGAGGCAAGCCTCGGCGACGATGAATTCGCTGTGCCAGAGGATCCCGTCGAACAAGAGCGCTTCAAACGCCGGCTTATAGCCACGGCAAATAGCCTTAAGAAAAAGCAGCAACAGCTTCAAGTTGATCAGGATCTGCTAGCTGACAGATGGACTGAAGTCCTCGCAGCCGAGGAATATAAACTCGAGCGCCCCTCCAAGAGTTACCCAAAGTGCAGGTTGCTACCTCGACTAGAGGAAGAAGCGTATGATACGGCTGATCGGCCACCTCGTGGCCGCGATAGAGAGGCATTCCAGCCAAAAACTCAGCCTCCACCCCGACACCATTCAAATAAAAAGGCATGGGGGGATACGCCAGACCTGCGAGACATATTGGAGGACAAAGCAAAGCATGCAAGATCAATCTACGGATCACGAGGGCACGCCACTCTGCGAGACGATAAACGTCATGCCGGATACAGTAAAAGCAAATCCGGCCGGGCCGAACACAGCTGGCAAGACCCATTCGAGCTGCGTCGCGATATAGCCCAATACAGAGGCGCCGCACACCCCTTATGCTTCACAGACGAAGTAATGGATCATCAAATCCCAGAAGGTTTCAAACCTGTAAATATTGAATCATACGACGGCACAACAGATCCTGCAGTATGGATCGAGGATTTCCTCCTCCACATCTACATGGCCCGCGGTGACGACTTACACGCCATCAAATACCTCCCACTAAAGCTCAAGGGATCAGCTGTTGGGAAGATCTAGAATCCGCATTCCTCGACAACTTTCAGGGCACTTATGTGCGGCCACCAGATGCCGATGACTTGAGCCACATAATTCAGCAGCCAGAAGAATCGGCCAGGCAATTCTGGACTCGGTTCCTAATGAAGAAAAATCAAATTGTCGACTGTCCAGATGCAGAGGCCCTAGCGGCTTTCAAACACAACATCCGCGACGAATGGCTAGCCCGGCACCTTGGTCAGGAAAAGCCGAAATATATGGCAGCCCTCACGACACACATGACCCGCTTTTGTGCGGGAGAAGACAGTTGACTGGCTCGTAGTAATAACATATCAAAGAACCATGGTACTTTGGATACCAAGAACGGCAATAGCAGGTCACGTCGCAACAAACGTAAGCGCCGCATTAACAGCGATAATAACGAGGATACGGCAATCAATGCCAGATTCAAAGGCTCTAAACCCGGTTAGCAGAAAAAGCCATTCAAACAAAGTACGCTGGGAGCGTCCAGCTTGGACCGTATACTCGATCGCTCATGTCAAATACACGGCACCCCAGAAAAGCAGCCAATCACACCAATAGGGATTGTTGGGTGTTCAAGCAAGCCGGCAAGTTAATTGCCGAAAACAAGGACAAGGGGCCACATAGCGATGACGAGGAGGAGCCCCGGCAGCCGCACACCGGAGGACAGAAGAGGTTTCCCCCATAAGTGCGGGCGGTGAACATGATATACGCAACCCACATCCCCAAGAGGGAGCGGAAGCGTGCGCTCAGGGACGTATATGCGTTGGAGCCAGTCGCCCCAAAGTTCAACCCGTGGTCCTCCTATCCGATCACTTTCGATCGCATGGACCATCCCACTAGTATCCGTCATGGCGGATTCGCCGCACTGGTTCTGGACCCAATCATTGACGGATTTCACCTCACTCGAGTCCTTATGGATGGCGGCGGCGGCCTGAACCAGCTTTATCAGGACACGGTGCGCAAAATGGGTATAGACCCCTCAAGGATCAAACCCACAAAAACGACCTTCAAGGCATCATTCCAGGCGTAGAGGCCCATTGCACAGGCTCAATTACACTGGAAGTGGTCTTCGGATCCCCAGATAACTTCCGAAGCGAAGAGTTAATCTTCGATATAGTCCCGTTCTGCAGTGGTTATCATGCACTGCTCGGGCGAACCGCATTTGCGAGATTCAATGCGGTACCGCATTATGCATACCTCAAGCTCAAGATGCCAAGACCTCGCAGGGTTATTACAGTCAATGGAAACACAGAGCGCTCTCTCCGAATAGAGGAGCACACTGCGGCCCTCACAGCAGAAGCGCAAAACAGCCTCTCAAGGCAATCCACCAGTTCGGCATTTCAAAACCTGGCACCTTCAAGCGCGCTCAGAGCAATCGGCAAATAGACCGCCTGGAGCGATCTGAGCTTGCGTAGCAATGCGGCCCCCACCCCAGTCCCAGCCAAACGGCGAAGCTCGTGCCACGCGTACATAATTACGCATTAAAAATACCATGGGCACAGGTGGGGAGGGGGCACACTGCGGCATGCCCCAAGACGCGGCTAAAACCACACTAGGGGCTTCCCGTTTGGTTGTTTTTCTCTTTTTTCAGGACCTTAATCTCTGGAAACCCTGTCCGGCAGCACTATTGCCGAACACATGATGCAGCAACCAAGGAGGCAGAAAGCTACGTCACACCACGGAATTCCCAGGTGGATTACAATAACGAGCGAAATATTTTATTTAATACTATCCCTCAGCTTGCCCTTGGAAGGGACATAGTCCCACTCTTTGCTTATCGCACTGTCTGTATCATTCTGCTTTAACACACCTTTTTGAATAAACAATGCATAACATCATGACTATTATTGCATTCTTGTTATATATATATGTGTGTGTTCATTAACGACGCCTTGCAACCGTACACTTTGGTACGGCCAATACACCAGGGGCTCAAGCACCCCACAATATGGTGTGAAAAGTCCGAACACTTTCACAAGTGCGGCACCCCGAACTTATAGCATTATATGCATCAGCTCCGAATCATGTCTTTGGTCAAATGTTGGGTTTGCCCGGCTCCTGTGTTTTGGTACCTTACGTTCCGCTCTATCAGCTAAGGTAGCGCTAGGAGAACTACTGCGATTGTGCCCCGGTTCTGCCGGGCTTAGCACCTTAGTAGAGAAAGCTAAAACTGACTGCCATGATAAGGCGAGAGACTGGTCGCTGTTCGGCGAGGTTTTTCGAGTCCCTAAAGACTTATGCCGCTTAGGGCTAGGGGCCGGCCCTGTCCGGCTTATAGGCGTGTATCGCGCCCCGAATTTGGCCTTCCGAATACCAGGGGCTTCACCGAAATTTAAAATTATAGAATTATATGTCTAAGTGAGAGTGATAAAGCATTATTAGTCCGGTTGCCTTGTTCGTTGTGCTGAGCACCTCCCTCCAAGGACCCGAATATGGGAACAAGAGTGCTTAGGTTTATCCCGAACACCCCAGCACTCGTGGCATGGGGGCAGAAGCCGAGGACTAGCCATCTCTCAGATTGGATAAACGGCCAAATAGAAGGTAATATTTTAAATTCACACAAGTGTTGCATAGCGCATATGAAACAAGTTTTCATCATACAGGATCACACGAGCAAGTTTACTCAAATATTACATCCTTGGAACATTCGTCCGCTACAAGATGTGCACCCTTCAGGACACCCTCATAATAAATTTCGGGGGTGCGATGCTCTTTGCCTGTGGCGGCCCTTCCTTGATCAGCTTCACAACGTCTAGCTTGGCCCACTGCACCTTCACATGGGCGAAAGCCCGGCGTGCACCTTCGATGCAGACGGACCGCTTGACGACCTCTAGCCGTGGGCAGGCATCCACAAGCCGCCTCACCATGCCGAAGTAGCTGTTCGGAAGGGCGTCGCCAGGCCACAGCCGGACTATAAGGCCCTTCATGGCCTGTTCGGTCGCCTTGTGCAGCTCGACCAGCTGCTTTAGCTGGTCGCTCAGAGGCATCGGGTGTTCGGTCCCAGTATACTGAGACTAGAACAGCTTCTATGTTGAGCTTCCCTCCTCGGCCTGGTAAAATTGTGCGGCATCTGACACGCTGCGGGGCAAATCTGCGAATGCTCCTGGAGAGCTCCGAATTCGGGTAAGTAATCGGTAATTTACTTTTGCATGCTTGCTCTGCATATAGAATGCCTTACCCACCGCTATCTTCTTCATTGCGTCGATCTCCTGAAGGGCCTTTTGGGCTTCTGCCTTGGCACTTTTCGCGCTCTCGAGGGCCGTGGCAAGCTCAGACTCTCGCGTCTTCGAGTCAAGCTCCAACGCCTCGTGCTTCGTCACGAGAGCCTGGAGCTCTTGCTGCACCTCACCCACCCGAGCCTCTTGCTTTTCTCGCTCGGTGCGCTCCTTGGCCGCTTTATCTTCGGCCTTGGTTAGCGCTTGCTTCAGGGTCGCCACCTCGGTCGTGGCCCCTGGCAAATATACGATGATCCTGTCATTTTGCAATCACGTTATATATATATATATATATATACATATCTATAGACAGGGTATTACTTACCCTTGTTCTCCTCGAGCTGCCTCTTGGCAAGGCCGAGCTCTTTCTTGGACCCCTCGAGGTCCTGCTTCAGTACGGCGACCTCCGCAGTCAGTGCGCCAGACGCCAGCAGCGAAGCCTGCATATGCATATTGACATACTTATATTAGACTCCTGCGATATTATTTGATCCTCTGTTCGGCTTTTCTTCGTGAACACCAAACAGAGCATCAGGGGCTACTGTCTATGTGGTAATATTTTACTACATTCTAAAACACTTACCTCAAAGCCTATTAGAAGGCTGGCATAGGCTTCAGTCAATCCGCTCTTGGCGAACTGAACCTTCTGGACCACCGCACTCATAATAGTACGGTGCTCCTCGTCAATGGAAGCGCTGCAAAGCGCTTCCAGCAAATTGTCCGGCGCCTCTGGATGGATAGAGGTCACCGGCACAGGCGTCTTGCCCCTCTTAGAAGGAGGTCGCCTGCCCGGGCCCGGAACCACTGGAGGTTCCGGTGCGGTGTTCAGTTGAGGGCCGAACTCGGAGCTCTCAGGGGCCTTGTCCCCTCGGCTCCCGGAGTCCGGGAGGCCGCCTTGAGGCGCCTCCGGGACTATCTCCCCTCGACCCGGTGCCTCATGAGACAGCACCTCGGCATCATCCACATGATAGGGGGAGGTGGCGGTCGGGACTGGATCGCTATCCATGTCCGACGAGCCCAGGGAGCCGTCCGATGAAACATCGATACGGGCTCGGGGCGGCCTGCATAATCATATTTCGGCGTTAGGTGAAGTAGTGCGGCAAAGGAATACTATGACTTACTCTGGTATCCGAGTACTTACGACTTCCCCAGGGGCTTGGCCTTGGGCAGCCACTCGTCTTCGTCGGCGGCGGCGATGGTAGAGTAGTCTGGAAGGAGAGTTCTCCCCTTCTTGGACCCTTCGGCCTCCCCAGTTGGGGCAGCCTTCCTTTTCTTGTCTCCCCCGTCTGGAGGGGGAGCATCCACTTTTGTCTCCTCGTCTTCGGGGGAGGATTGCGCCGTAGAGTCCTCGGACGGTGAGTCCAACGACGCCTGGCGTCGGGAACTCTTTCAGGTTCCCTTGGCCTTCTTGGTCTTCTCCGGCACCGTATAAGGAGCCGGAGTCAGCATCTTCGCCAGAAGAGCATCTGCTGGGCCTTCGGGCAAAGGAGCCGGACAGTCGATCTGTCCGGCCGTCTCCTGCCAGTCCTGTCAAAGGTACAGGAGTTTAGATCCCGCATGGAGTCAATCTATAAAAAATAAGTATCCTATGAAAGGTAAAGCAGCTTACCGCACTGGCTTGGCGCTTCGCGCTGAATCCGCGATCCTCGGTAATGGGAGGGGGGACCTCGGCGCTTTTGAACAACACCCTCCAGGCATCTTTGTGAGTTGTGTCGAAGAGCCTGTTCAGAGTTCGGTGCTGCGCCGGGCCGAACTCCCACAAGTTGAAGTCCCGTTGTTGGCACGGGAGGATCCGACGGTGGAGCATGACCTGGACCACGTTGACGAGTTTGAGCTTCTTGTTCACCATGTTTTGAATACATGTTTGGAGTCCGGTCAGCTCTCTCGAACTACCCCAGGATAGGCCCTTCTCTTTCCAGGAGGTGAGCCGCGTGGGGATGCTAGATCGGAACTCGGGGGGCCGCTGCCCATGCAGGGTTACATGGCTCGGTGATGTAGAACCACCCCGATTGCCACCCCTTTATGGTTTCCATAAAGGACCCCTCGAGCCATGTAACGTTGGGCATCTTGCCCACCATGGCGCCTCCGCACTCCGCCTGGCGGCCGCCCACAACCTTCGGCTTGACATTGAAGGTCTTCAACCATAAGCCAAAGTGGGGCTTGATGCGGAGGAAGGCCTCGCACACGATGATAAACGCCGAGATATTGAGGATGAAATTCAGGGCCAGATCATGGAAATCTAGGCCATAGTAGAACATGAGCCCCCGGACGAATGGGTGGAGAGGGAATCCCAGTCCGCGGAGGAAATGGGTAAGGAACACTACCCTCTCATGGGACCCGGGGGTAGGAATGAGCTGCCCCTCATCTGGGAGCCGATGCGCGATGTCGTCGGGCAGGTATCCGGCTCTCCTCAGCTTCTTGATGTCTCCCTCCGTGACGGAGGAGACCATCCACTTGCCTCCCGCTCCGGACATGGTGGGGGAAGGTTGAGGTGGGAAGTGCGGACTTGGGCGCTAGAGCTCGAGTGTGTGAAAATGGATCAGCAAAGGAGGAAGAAGGCGTGGATAAAAAGGTGAATCCTTATCCCTTTATATGGGTGGACGAAACTATGCGCCCCCCACTAGCCTGGTAAAACTCGCTTATCCCCCAAGCACCGTAATCGATGGTGCGGTTGGGTTACCCATGCCCGTATTGATGAGAATCCCGTAATAAGGGGACACGATCTCTGCTTTGACAAGACGTGTCAAAAAACTGCCTCGAGTTATGTGTGGCGCTAGTTAAAGGAAACGGTTCGAATAATCACCAGGCCATGACATAACGTCATGCTGCCGAAACAAGTCCGCAAATTAAATTTGCAAAAATATTATTCTCTCTACGGTGGTAGGTGGAACTTATTTTGCAGGGTCGGACACTATCCTTGTATTCAAATTCTTCCATGGTGTATTCGGAGGAGGAACCCGCCTTGCAATGCCGAAGACAATACTGCTTGCCGGACTCATCATCATTGAAGCCTGGTTCAGGGGCTACTGAGGGAGTCCTGGATTAGGGGGTCTCCGGACAGCCGGACTATATCCTTCGGCCGGACTGTTAGACTATGAAGATACAAGATTGAAGACTTCGTCTCATGTCCGGATGGGACTCTACTTGGCGTGGAAGGCAAGCTAGCCAGTACGGATATGGATATCTCCTCCTTTGTAACCGACATTGTGTAACCCTAACCCTCTCTGGTGTCTATATAAACCGGAGGGTTTTAGTCCGTAGGACACAACAACTACAACATACAATCATACCATAGGCTAGCTTCTAGGGTTTAGCCTCTCCGATCTCGTGGTAGATCTACTCTTGTACTACCCATATCATCAATATTAGTCAAGCGGGACGTAGGGTTTTACCTCCATCAAGAGGGCCCAAACCTGGGTAAAACATCGTGTTCCCTGCCTCCTGTTACCATCCGCCTTAGACGCACAGTTCGGGACCCCCTACCCGAGATCCACCGATTTCGACACTGACACCCCCCAGGAGCGCCCTCCACCCTCGTGGGCCCCTTGTTGCTCCACCGACGTACTCCTTCCTCCTATATATACCTATGTACCCCCAAACGATCAGATACGGAGCCAAACCCCTAATTCCACCGCTGTAACTTTCTGTATCCACGAGATCCCATCTTGGTGCCTGCTTCGGAGCTCCGTCAGAGGGGGTATCCATCACGGAGGGCTTCTACATCAACACCATAGCCTCCCCGATGAAGTGTGAGTAGTTTACCTCAGACCTTCGGGTCCATAGTTATTAGCTAGATGGCTTCTTCTCTCTTTTTGGATCTCAATACAATGTTCTCCCCCTCTCTTGTGGAGATCTATTCGATGTAATCTTCTTTTTGCGGTGTGTTTGTTGAGACCGATGAATTGTGGGTTTATGATCAAGTTTATCTATGAACAATATTTGAATCTTCTGTGAATTCTTTTATGTATGATTGGTTATCTTTGCAAGTCTCTTTGAATTATCAGTTTGGTTTGGCCTGCTAGATTGATCTTTCTTGCAATGGGATAAGTGCTTAGCTTTGGGTTCAATCTTGCAGTGTCCTTTCCCAGTGACAGTAGGGGCAGCAAGGCATGTATTGTATTGTTGCCATCAAGTATAACAAGATGGGGTTTTTATCATATTGCATGAATTTATCCCTCTAAATCATGTCATCTTGCTTAAGGCGTTACTCTGTTTTCATGAACTTAATACTCTAGATGCATGCTGGATAGCGGTCGATGAGTGGAGTAATAGTAGTAGATGCAGGCAGGAGTCGGTCTACTTGTCTCGGACGTGATGCCTATATACATGATCATACCTAGATATTCTCATAACTATGCTCAATTTTTTCAATTTCTCAACAGTAATTCGTTCACCCACCGTAAAATACTTATGCTCTTGAGAGAAGCCACTAATGAAACCTATGGCCCCCAGGTCTATCTTCATCATGTTAATCTTCCAATACTTAGTTATTTCCTTTGCTTTTTACTTTGCCTTTATTTTACTTTGCATCTTTATCACAAAATTACCAAAAATATTATCTTATCATATCTATCAGATCTCACTCTCGTAAGTGACTGTGAAGGGATTCACAACCCCTTATCACGTTGGTTGCGGGGAATTATTTGCTTTGTGAAGGTACTAGGGGACGAGCGCGCAACCTCCAACTGGATTGATACCTTGGTTCTCAAAAACTGAGGGAAATACTTACGCTACTTTGCTGCATCATCGTTTCCTCTTCGGGGAAATCCAATGCAGTGCTCAAGAGGTAGCAGCATGCCAACCTATTTAATAAACACATTATATAGTTATATCTTGTCATCCTGTTTACATAGTCATCATATTTTGAACTATGTCTTTCCATCTTTTTTAGTTAGCCATCATAATATGAAATTGTGTCATGATATCATGTTTAGTTAGCCATCATATATGTGAAATTGTGTCATGCTATCATGTTTGGTTAGACAACATAAATGTGAATTATTTCATGCCCTCTTTTATTCCCCACTATCCATTGCACATGTCTATCATACAATATCTATACATTCAATTACTTTTCTTGTTTATCAGCGATTTGAATTTGAGAGGGTGATGGCAGTATCTAAGGGAGTAACAACACGGTCTTCAGAAAAGATAGTGCTACCATTTGATGCAGATAGAACCACGGTTGTACTTGTCCAAGAACTAGCCCCACCACACATAACCTAGACTCTCGCAGATTGTACCCCTACCCAGTTGGACAGAGAACCAGCTAGACCCCTTCTAACCCCAACCCCAGTAGATAGTAACCCAGTTCCAGTTGACACAACACCATCTCCACCACATAGCACCCAAACATGAGCAGTTAGTAAGGGAATTGCAGTGCCCAAAGCACGAGGACCACTGTCGGCGTTCTGGGAATGGGGGTCCCTAGACTTGCCTGCCTGCGGCCCGGGGCATGGCTGAGCCAGCAGGCCGTACGGCCCATCTTCACCAACAAAGCATCCAAGACCCTCGCGAGGGTCCAAGCCTCGCGAGGCGGACGACACAAGGCCTCCTCTGGAATGGCCTAGCCAGGCAGGCTCACGAGGAGCGGAGATATCAAGGCGGGGCAAACCTCATGAGGCCCTCGTGACGTGAGCCATGACGCACGGCACCAGGCGGGCGCGAGCGAGCACGGTGTCCTTATTTCCTCTTTGGTGCTAAGGAGGCCAGCATAGGCGAAGAGTACCGAGGCATCAGGCAAAGGTTGCTATATTGGTGCAACGAGACCAAGACCAGGAGGACGGCAAGACGGAGGTCATCGTGGAGCCCAAGACGGCATCACCACCAGAGCTTTTCGCAGGCGAAGACCACTTTTGTCAGGATAGCTTGTACTAGTTGTCCCCCTTTAAATTGACCCGCCGTTGTTGGCTCCCTTCCCGCTCGATATTTGGGAAGAGGACCAGGTCCTATATAAGTAGAGCTAGCCACCATAGTAGAGGCATCTCATCTTAGCTTGATCGAACCCGGTCAAGAGCCAACTCACAAGAACACCTCAACCTCAGGAGGCTGTTCTTCCCTTGTACTGTTCATCATCAGCCCCAGAGGCAATCCACCACCACCACACTGGAGTAGGGTATTACACCACAATGGTGGCCCGAACCAATATAAACCTCGTGTCTTTCTGTGTTGCGAGTTCGTCGAGTTCGTCCGCGAGATCTTAGCAAGCTAGGGCGTAGTTCGGTAGGAAGGAAAGACTTCGCGCGCACCCCAGTGTTCGAACCTTAAGGGTTTGCCGGAGCCCCACATCCGACATTTGGCGTGCTAGGTAGGGGTGCGCCGGAGCTCCTCCTCCATCGGCCAGCTCGTCGACGCTCCTCAGCCACGATGTCCGGCGACTCAAGGGCCGCCTCTGACCGCTGGGCAGCCCGGCCAGCCCAGGCAGTGCCGCCTGCCCATGAAGGTCTCGACCCCACACTCCAGGCGGCACGGGCGCCACCAAACTCCGTCGGGCGCGGGCAGCACAGCCAGGCGTTGTCCACCCTCACCCCACGACAGGTACGGGCCGCCGCAAGAGCGGCGAACCATGCCGCAGCAACGGCGCCGTACTCACGGCAGGAGCAAGCAAACATGCAGGCAGTGCTCATCGTGGCAAGGGAGTTGCTACGGTGCAGGCTGATGGAAAGCGGTCGGGACACACTGCTGGAGCGTGTTGCCGAGCTACTGGATACAGCGGCATCGGGAGCACCACCCTTCTGCTATCGACTTCCTCCCCATGTTGTTGCAGGGCCGCGCGACGAACCTCACCACATCCGCGCGCCATCAACTACGCCCGGGGGCTTCATTAACATCAGCACGGCCATCGGCGTAGGGGGCTCCGACTCCCCCATGCCGCCCGCGGCGGGCGCGGGCGCAAGCGTCGCCTCCCACGGTCCCGACCGGATGCCGTGCTATCATCCCCAGGGCGCCACCATGGGCCGAGCAACATGGAGCGTGGGGCACCACGGCGAGGTGTTCGGGGTGACGGCCCTGGAAGCCTACGTGCCCCGCATGATGGACCAAGGGTACGCACCAGAGGACGACCCTGGATCATTCATTGGAGAAGATTGGGGAGAGGGAGCGCTAGGAGTCGAAGCCTTCCAAGAACCAACGGAGAACCACAACGATCGCGCCAACAACGGCAACTACAAGGTGCCGCTAATCTCTCAGGAATAGGCTTATGCTAACCATGGGCTGCAGATGAATCAGGTTGCAGCATCGATCGACAACCCTGGCACGGCGGCACCCGTTCCAACAAGGGACACACGCTGGGGGCCGCTAGGAGAGAGCCAGGAACAAGGCCCCTCCCCAAGGCACGTGAAACCAGGGGACACCTGGAGGTAGGCCCTCTGCCGGGGTGGCTTCAACAACCCTTCCCCCGGCAGAGGACCCATGGTCGCCGAGGGAACCGCTTGAGTCCCCTTCCCCTCTTTTGTGTCGTCCTGGTGACCGGTCGGCTCAAAGGAGGTCCAGGGTGGCGCAAGGCGGGGCCCTCGTCTGGCGATATGAAGCAAGGCCGGTACCTGTGAAGAAGGCCCGGTGCCTGTGAAGCTCGCCGCCCGTGACACTCTCACGTAATAATGAGTTGGGGTTGTACATGCCCCGGAGTCTCAGGAGCGCTGGCCTCAGGCCCTGGGGCTCCCTCCCACGCCTAGTGGCAGCACTTAGCTCTGCGCTGGTGAGAAGACTTGAAGACCCGAAGACTAGACTAGGTGCTGGACGCGGCCTTTTGCTTTGGATCTCTCTTTCTGTGGCTTTGCTTTCTGGATCTGGACTTAAGTTAAAGCTGAATTTTTATCGATGCGCGCGGGGGGTGCCTTTTCTCGTTCGAGCCGTTTCTTGCCTTCTGGATCTCGCTTGATTTGGGACTCATGTCCATCGCCTTTCCCTCGCAAAGCTCCTTGCGAGCCAGACCACGCAAAGTGCACGCTCATCAAGCACGCGCTAACACTGCGCCTGGTGCTCACCTCTTACCGGGCCACCTCAAATGGGGTGATAAGCTCCTCAGGATTCTCAGGAACTCGTCGCCTCATGGCCCAGCCCTAAGCTGGCGCTGATGAAGGTAAACCACGTCGGGGAGCTCACCCCCAGCTTCATGAGCGCACGAGGACACATACCCGCATCGCATAGGAAAGTAAAAACTGCAATTTGCTTACACGAGGGGCTCCACCTCTCAAAATGCTCTTACAAAGTCTTCCAAGGGCCAGGCCTGAGTTTTGCGTGCAGGATGAAACAACACGCAAACATGGGATCAGCCAGAGATATCACTCGCTACATCACCCGCGGACGCGTCACTCGCGTCATCGTCATCTTCGTCGGTATCGCCGCCGCCGTCGGCGGCGCCCCCATCACCGTCATTGACCACGTCACCTTCATCTGCGACGACCACCACCACGTCATCCTCCGAGGTGAAGGCCCTGACCAACGCATCGACATGGTCCTCTACCCAACACGCCAGGTTGCCCCGGACGGCCGTGGGTATGGGGGCAATAGTGGCGTCAAAGTCGAAGTTGGGGTCGGCGTTCAGAACGTGGCTGAAGACACGGGAGAAGGCGCGCTGAAGCAGGCCACGACCCCTCTCCTCCACAAGTTGTCGAGCTTTGGCAGATTGAGCCTCCAGGCGTGTCACCACCTCGGTGAAGAAGGTCAGGTGGCTGGCGTAGTCATTCGAGTGAGGGGCCGGAGCGTTCTCGTCGCAGATGTAACCCAGGGCGTTGTTGGCCTTGTTCCGAAGGTCTTGAAGCATAGGAGCATGCTCGCGCTCTAGCGTTCGGCGTTGGAGCACTTCCTCCCTATTTTGCCGTGTGACGGCCTCAGCACCGTCAACTCATTTCCGGAGGGAAAGCAGCTCGGCACTGGCAGAGGCCAAGTCCGCCTGCGCCGTAACCAGGACGGCGGTTGTGGCCTCCGCACGCCTCTCGGCCTCGTCCAACCTGGGCCTGAGGGTAGCGGCCCTGCCCGCACCCTCCAGACCGGCGAGCTTCAGCTTCGAGTCGTACCTGCCCTCTAGATCTGCACGAACCTCGGCCACCCGGTGATTGATCTCCTCCTCGACTCCGGCTTCGCGGGCCCCGACGGCATCTTCTACTTGAGGGACTTGATGCTCCCTCGTCTCTAGTCGCTCGAGCTCAAGGTTGCGCTCCACGGCTTCCAGGGCCAGCGTCTCCTCGCGCTCCCGGACCTCCTCTTCCT
The DNA here is from genome assembly GCF_018294505.1 of Triticum aestivum. Taxonomy (NCBI): domain Eukaryota; kingdom Viridiplantae; phylum Streptophyta; class Magnoliopsida; order Poales; family Poaceae; genus Triticum; species Triticum aestivum. The sequence goes on from NC_057809.1 coordinate 144,565,488, forward strand.
CCGCATGCGTCCCCCTCAGTGATGCAAGAGCGGCCCCGCTCGCCTCCACCTGCTGCTCAAGGGACGCGCTCCAGGCCTGAAGCCCCCACGCGTGCTCCTCCACAACCTCGCGGCGGCGATTGTCCTCGCGAGCTTCTTCCAAAGCTCGCGAGCGGGCCTCATTGGCAATCTTGAGGGACGCCCCGGCCTTCGCGTTCTCGAGGTCGTGCTGATAGCGACCAAGGTTGATGGCCACTCGCACCTTGCGCCGCTCCTCCACCAACCGAAGACCTTCAACCTCAAGACGCGAGTCGACACCAGCAAGCTCTTCACCAAGGCGGCTCATCGCGCCCATCGCCTCCAGGAAGAGCTCGTGACGAACTACGCTGTGCTCGCGCTCGAGCTCGAATGCTCGACCTGCCTCGTCCTCCACCTCGGGGGCGGCGGGTGGAGCATCAAGTGGTGCGCCAAATCCCGATTGGGGGCTGGCGTCGTGCCTGACGTCAGCCCATCCTTGCGAGGAGCCCAAGCTGATCGAGGCTCGCTGCTTGAAGAGGAACCGAAGACCGAGGTCAGCCAGCGACTGCTCATGAGCAGAGGAGGAGTCTTGGGCACGCCCGCCAAGCTCCAGGCCAGACCGTGGGCGAGGGGCGGCCAAACCACGGACTCAGCACGTCCCGAAGGCGGGGACGCTCCTCCGACCGACCCTGCTCCAGGGGCGGCAAGCAGGCCAGGAACGCTCAATGCCGACGGGGGAGTTAATGAAGGAGGAGGACGCCTCTCGGAAGACGCAACAACTTCAGCAGAAGGAGCCCTGGAGGACGGGCGTCAGGATAAGAAGACCACGCGCAAAAAGCCACGGCAACAAGATACTTACGCGTCAATAGCGATGTACTTACATTGCTTCAATGGCCCGAAGATGTTGCTGCCACTGGGGGATCCCTTCCTCTTGCAGAGCTCCTCGAAATCCACACAAAGACGACCGAAGCGCTGGACGTGATGGCCGGTGCGTGGCGGAGCCGAAGAAGACCCAAGAGGGATGGCCTCAGGGGAGCCCGACTGAGGCGAACAGCCCAGCTCCTTCCCATTGTGACCTCCCGAGGCTCCTGGAGCCTCGGCCTCGGGAGCCGCATGCTGCATCTCCTCGGCAACTGACGCCTCAGGAGGGGGGTCGCAAGCCCCCGAGGACGACGCCCCCGGATCACCACCCGGCATGTGCTCCTCAGCACCTGAGCCGTCGGCCCCCGTCGCTGCTCCCCCCACACACACACACACACACCGTCACCTGGGGCGAGCCTGGCACCAGCGGCGAAGAAGGGGACCACGATGACGGGGTTCTCGCGGGGCCCGACTGGGCGCAGCCCCCACTTGTCAAAGGAAGGCATGTTCGTGGCAAATGTGACTTTGTTCTCGCAGCGGTACAACATGTAGTTGTTCCTGGGCATCTCGTCTGGCAGAGGGACACCTGATAGGACCATGAGCACTGTCTACCGCGCAGCGAGAGGAAGCCCCTCCTCCTGAAACCTCATGTTGTCCTGTCTGCTGAGAAAGTCCCACATCGGGCGAGAATGGCACTGGAGTGGAGCAACTCAACGCCTGACGAACTCCCTCACCACAATGGGCGCAGTCACGCCAAGGTCCTTCAACCACCTCAGCCTGGCCTAGACGGGGGCAAGGCAGGGGCTCGTGAGCTTTTGATGACCCCAGCTGGAGTTTGGAATAGCAGGCCCCACCGGAGCTTGGAGTAGAGGGTTGAGCACGCCTGCGTCAACAAACACCCATCGTGTACGGAACTCGCTCGTGGATGAAGGGAGCTCGAAGTCGATCCCCGCTCCTGCCGTCGCAGCCACAGCTTGGAAACCCACGCACCCTGAGATCTGCCGGGGACCGGTGAGATGCAACTAGAAGAAGTGGCGGAGGAGTGCCACGGAGGGGGCGATGCCCACCATGGCCTCACACACGAAGGCGAATACGGCGAGAAGGGTCACAGCCTGAGGATCGAGATGGAGCATGTGGATCTGATAGTGCTCGAGCACCACGTTGAAGACGGTGGAGAAGGGAGGAATCAGGCCAGCCCAGAGGGCATCAATGAAGATTGGAACCTCGGTAACTGTCCGAGCCATGCTGGTGCGAGATGCGGGCCAAGCCGGCGTCTCTCCCCACTCGTTGAAACTGGAGGCAAGCATAGGGCGCACCTTTTTCATGGCCTTGTCGTTGAGCACCCAAGGCCGGCCGAGTGCCGGCTCAAAGGATGGAGGCGCGGTTGGCAAGGACAGAGGTTTCTTCCCCTTTTCGGCTTGTTTCGGTGCCATGACGGTGAAGCGGGCGGAGCACATGCCGGATTGAAGGCGGAGAAGGGCGTCGAGGCAGCAGGGAGATTGGAAGAGTCGGGCGTGGTGAAGGAAGAATAACTGTGTAAGAGGCGGGACCGCATAGCCAGGCGGATTCAAGGGCAGCGTGTAGAAGCGGAGACGCCCACGTCCAATCATCCACCATGCGTCAACCGAGGCCACAGGCTTTTGGGTCCCGCGGTGCTCCGAACTTGGCCCTTGGCTTCGCCACGAAGCCAAGCCTGAGCGCACTTTGGGCCCGGGGGCTACTGTCGGCGTTCTGGGAACGGGGGTCCCCAGACTTGCCTGCCTGCGGCCCGCTGTGTGGCTGAGCCAGCAGGCCGTATGGCCCATCTTCACCAACAAAGCATCCAAGACCCTCGCGAGGGTCCAAGCCTCGCGAGGCGGATGACACAAGGCCTCCTCTGGAGTGGCCTAGCTAGGCATGCTCACGAGGAGCAGAGATATTAAGGCGGGGCAAACCTCACGAGGCCCTCGTGACGTGAGCCATGACGCACGACACCAGGCGGGCGCTAGGCGGGCGCAAGCGCGCATAGCATCCTTATTTCTTCTTTGGTGCTAAGGAGGCCAGCGCAGGCGAAGAGTACCGAGGCATCAGGCAAAGGTTGTTATACTGGTGCAACGAGACCAAGACCAGGAGGACGGCAAGACGGAGGTCATCGTGGAGCCCAAGACGGCGTCACCACCAGAGCTTTTCGCAGGCGAAGACCACTTTTGTCAGGATAGCTTGTACTAGTTGTCCCCCTTTAAATTGGCCCGCCATTGTTGGCTCCCTTCCCGCTCGATATTTGGGAAGAGGACCAGGGCCTATATAAGTAGAGCTAGCCACCATAGTATAGGCATCTCATCTTAGCTTGATCGAACCCGATCAAGAGCCAACTCACAAGAACACCTCAACCTCAGGAGGCTGTTCTTCCCTTGTACTGTTCATCATTAGCCCCAGAGGCAATCCACCACCACCACACTGGAGTAGGGTATTACACCACAACGGTGGCCCAAACCAGTATAAACCTCGTGTCTTTCTGTGTTGCGAGTTCGTCGAGTTCGTCCACGAGATCTTAGCGAGCTAGGGCGTAGATTGGTAGGAAGGAAAGACTTCGCGCGCACCCCAGTGTTCGAACCTTAAGGGTTTGCCAGAACCCCACATCCGACAACCACCACTCCGAATCCCAACTCAACGCTTAAAGGAGAAGAAGAATTGTTCTCAGGTTAGGTTCTGTAGCTATGGTTCATACTTCTTTACTCTTGCATCACTGTATTTACTCAGACCAACTATTTTCAAATTTGAAGGATGGAACTGAAACTCCAATGGCGCAACAGGTATGTTTTAAACCTGTTTCTTTAACTGTTTGCTGTTGTAACTTGCTCTATGTTGATTTCAGTTTCAATTGAATAAACAATTATGTTCTCATGTGTCATGCACATTACAAGTGTTGTTATTGCTCTATAGTTTCCCACACTTATATTTTGTCTATTCTGCTTTGTCTTAACAAATATTATTTGAATTGTGTCTCTATCTTGATTTGGCAACAAAAACTAGAATGATATAGACCATAAAGTGACCATGGTACATAGATATATGTTTGTTTCATGTTGTTATCCTGTGCACTTTACTACTGAACTAGTTTACCAAAATGAGTTTCATATACAACATGGTAAACCTGTGATGTGTCTGCTTGTTTCTCTTTTAGAATGCGGACAATATATTGGAGAACAGTACCCCATTATGCAATGGTAAAGGAAGTAATGCAGATAAGGTTCAAGATAGTGAGACATCCCTGTTGGTCTACAAGAAAGCTGATAAAAACTACCTTGACGACAGTGAGAGAACCCAAAAGTCCTATCTTGATGTAGTGGTCGAGTTACTGGCCACTACTACTGGCACAAGCTCTTCGAACTTGCTGCCTGAAAGTTTGTCTTCTTGAGTCTCAGCTTCAAGTTGAAAGAAATCGATCAGATGTGCTGCGACAGGAAGCTGAAGGACTGAGGAAGTCCCTGCATAATTCAGATGCATACTTTCTGGTGCAACAGCAAGCACTGGAGGATTTAAGCGCCAAATAAGAGAAAGTTAATAAGCTTGCTAAGCATCTTGCAAGCATTATGGGTACCCAGGATATTGTTTCTTGAGATCTTCTGAAGTGGTTTCAGTTCTGGACTTGTTTTGTTGCGGCGTTTATTTGCACTGGTCACCAACTTTGACAACCAGTGTATATGATATGCTGCTTTGTTCCCTATATTTTCACTGGTGGCGAACTTTGATGCCTAGTGGATGTAATATGTGTAATAGCCGTGATAGCCTAGCGTAAGTTGCTTGCTTATTTATTTCCTTGTTGTCTTGTTTATTTGTTTGCTTGTAGTCAGTGTTGTTCTTTTTCTCCAGTTTGCTAGTGGCCGCAATAACCTATTTTTTAAAAGTATGCCACAATAACCATGGGCTACATATTTACTGTAGTGACACTGGGCCTTCTACGGGCCGTAGAAACAATGGGCCTTCTATGGGCCGTAGAAACAATGGGCCTTCTACGGGGCATAGAAACAATGGGCCTTCAACGGGGCATATCATCAATGTACCTTCTACGGGTCGTATCATCAATGGGCCTTCTATGGGTCGTATGATCGACTGCCCAAACATGGGCCAATAACATACCGCATTATGGCCGTAAACAGGCTAGAGTTGGAATCGTCCGTTCATGGGCCGACTATAACGGGCCGTCGTTAATCGGCCATATTTGATGACGCTATGAAAACGGCCCAATGTATTAACGGGCCACAAACAGGCCGACTGTAACCACGGTCTGAATGTGGCCCACAAGCAGAAAATGACAGTAATGGGCCATAAGTAACCGAATGCTGGAAATGAGCCCAAGACTAAATGGCCCTGAGAAGGCCGAAAGATGACATGGGCTGGAAACAGCCCAACGGTATAATGGATCGTTAATGGGTATAAAGTGATACACTGTTCATTACGGGCCAGTTTCACCACGGGCCGTTAATGGGCCAAGAGTTACAAAGGGCCTCATATGGTCCGAAAGACTTCATGGGCTATACATGGGCCGGAAGTTAAAACGGGATGGAATCATATTGGACGGCCCAGATGACGCTACTGGACCTAATTCGGATAGGTCGTAACGGGCCCTGGATTAGCGGGCTGTAAATGGGCTATACGCGAACAGGCCATTAACAGGCTTTCCGTGGGCCGGCCTTTTCACAGGAATGGGCCTCTGTTGGACCATGCCATATGTCGATGTATCATAGGCGCCTTTGGTCCAATGAGTGGATGACATCTGTCCCAACGGTGAGCCGACGCGTGTTTCCTCCAGTCAATGATGATTTTACATGTGGAAAATCCCCATTGGTCGGGGCTGTTAACGGGTTATCGGATCCAAAACCAGACACGATAGTGTAACAGCGAGCCGTTACGGTGGATGCCATGTGTCGGTCACCCTTGACGAAAGCACTTCTATGACGCGGGATTTATTGTCATGGAAGTGGACACTTCCGTGATGATATTTTTGGTAATGTCATGAAACACTTCTACGACAGCACATGTATGACTATCTTGATTCTGTCATAAATTGTCATGGATGTACATGCATGACAGAAAACATGACATACTGTGACAAACATGTATCATCACGGAAGTGCCTTTTTTGTAGTGGATGGATAAGACAATTCCCGAGCTCGTCGCAATGCTAAAGGCTGCGGAGGTAGAAATCAAGAAGGAGCATCAAGTGTTGATGGCCAACAAGACCACCAGTTTCAAGAAGAAGAGCAAAGGAAAGAAAGGGAACTTCAAAGAATGGCAAGCAAGTTGTTACTCCCGTGAAGAAACCCAAAGCTAGACCTAAGCCTGAAACTGAGTGCTTCTACTTCAAAGGGTATGGTCACTGGAAGCGGAACTACCCCAAATACTTGGCGGATAAGAAGGATGGCAAAGTGAACAAAGGTATATTTGATATACAGATTATTGATGTGTACTTTACTAGTGTTCATAATAGCCCCTGGGTATATGATACTGGTTCAGTTGCTATGATTAGTAACTTGAAACAGGAGTTACAAAATGAACAGAAACTAGTCGAGGGCAAGGTGACGATGTGTGTTGGAAGTGATTCCAAGGTTGATAAGATCACCGTCGCATACTCCCTTTACCTTCGGGATTAGTGTTGAACCTAAAATAAATGTTATTTGGTGTTTGCGTTGAGCATAAATATGATTGGATTATGCTTATTGCAATACGGTTATTCATTTAAGTCAAAGAATAATTGTTGTTCTATTTACATGAATAAAACCTTCTATGGTCATACACTCAATATAAATGGTTTATTGAATCTCGATCATGGTGATACACATATTGGTAATATTGAAGCCAAAAGATGCAAAGTTAATAATGATAGTGCAACTTATATGTGGCACTGTCGTTTAGGTCATATTGGTGTAAAGCGCATGAAGAAACTCCATGTTGATGGGCTTTTGGAATCACTTGATTATGAATCATTTGATGCTTGCGAACCATGCCTCTCATGGGCCAGATGAATAAGACTCCGTTCTCCAGAACAATGGAGCGAACCACTGACTTATTGTAAATAATACATACTGATGTATGTGATCTGATGAGTGTTGAGGCTCGTGGCGGGTATCATTATTTTCTTACCTTCACGGATGATTTAAGTAGATATGGGTATATCTACTTAATGAAACACAAGTCTGAAACATTTGAAAAGCTCAAAGAGTTTCAGAGTTAAGTGGAGAATCATCGTAACAAGAAAATAAAGTTTCTACGATCTGATCGTGGAGACGAAATATTTGAGTTACGAGTTTGACCTTCAGTTGAAACAATGTCGAATAGTTTCACAACTCACGCCACCTGGAACACCACAGCGTAATGGTGTGTCCGAACGTCATAACCGTACTTTACTAGATATGGTGCGATCTATGATGTCTCTTACTGATTTACCACTACCGTTTTGGGGTTATGCATTAGAGATAGTTGCATTCGCGTTAAATAGGGCACCATCTAAATCCGTTGAGACGACACCATATGAACTGTGGTTCAGCAAGAAACCTAAGCTGTCATTTCTTAAAGTTTGGAGCTATGATGCTTATGTGAAAAGGTTTCAACCTGATAAGCTCGATCCTAAATCGGAGAAATGCGTCTTCATAGGATACCCAAAAGAAACTGTTGGGTACACCTTCTATCACAGATTTGAAGGCAAGATATTCATTGCTAAGAATGGATCCTTTCTAGAGAAGAATTTTCTCTTGAAAGAAGTGAGTGGGAGGAATGTAGAACTTGATGAGGTAATTGTACCTTCTCCTGAATTGGAAAGTAGTTCATCATAGAAATCAGTTCTAGTGATTCCTACGCCAATTAGTGAGGAAGTTAATGATGATGATCATGAAACTTCAGATCAAGTTACTACCGAACCTCATAGGCCAACCGGAGTATGGTCCACACTAGAGTGGTACAGTAATCCTTTCTGGAAGTCATGTTACTAGACCATGACAAACCTACAAGCTATGAGGAAGCGATGATGAGCCCAGATTCCACAAAATGGCTTGAGGCCATCAAATCTGAGATGGGATCCATGTATGAGAACAAAGTGTGGACTTTGGTTGACTTGCCCAATGATCAGCAAGCCATTGAGAATAAATGGATCTTCAAGAGGAAGACAGGCGCTGATAGTAGTATTACTATATACAAAGCTCGAATTGGCGCAAAAGGTTTTCGACAAGTTCAAGATGTTGACTACGATGAGATTTTCTCACTCGTAGCGATGCTTAAATCTGTCCGAATCATGTTAGCAATTGCCACATTTTATGAAATTTGGCAAATGGATGTCAAAACTACATTCCTTAATGGATTTCTTAAAGAAGAGTTGTATATGATGCAACAAGAAGGTTTTGTCAGTCCTAAAGGTGCTAACAAAGTGTGCAAGCTCCAGCGATCCATCTATGGACTGGTGCAAGCATCTCGGAGTTGGAATATATGCTTTGATAAAGTGATCAACGCATATGGTTTTATATAGACTTGCGGTGAAGCCTATATTTACAAGAAAGTGAGTGGAAGCACTACAGCCTTTCTAATAAGTATATGTGAATGACATATTGTTGATCGGAAATGATGTAGAATCTTCTGGAAAGCATAAAGGAGTGTTTGAAAGGAGTTTTTCAAAGAAAGACCTTGGTGAAGCTACTTACATATTGAGCATCAAGATCTATAGAGATAGATCAAGACGCTTGATATATTTTTCAATGAGTACATACCTTGACAAGATTTTGAAGTAGTTCAAAATGGAACAGTCAAAGAAGGAGTTCTTGCCTGTGTTGCAAGGTGTGAAGTTGAGTAAAGACTCAAAACCTTACCACGGCAGAAAATAGAAAGAGAATGAAAAGTCATTCCCTATGCCTCAGCCATAGGTTCTATAAAGTATGCTATGCTATGTACCAGACCTATTGTGTACCTCACCAAGAGTTTGGCAGGAGGGTACAATAGTGATCCAGGAGTGGATCACTGGACATCGGTTAAAATTATCCTTAGTGGAATAAGGATATGTTTCTCGGTTATGGAGGTGACAAAAAGTTTGTCGTAAAGAGTTACGTCGATGCAACTTTTGACACCGATCTGGATGACTCTGAGTCTCAATCTAGATACATATTGAAAGTGGGAGCAATTAGCTAGAGTAGCTCCGTGTAGAGCATTGTAGACATAGAAAAATTTGCAAAATACATACAGCTCTAAATGTGGCAGACCCATTGACTAAATTTCTCCCACAAGCAAAACATGATCACTCTTTGGGTGTTAATCACATAGCGACGTGAACTAGATTATTGACTCTAGTAAACCATTTGGGTATTAGTCACATGAAGATGTGAACTAATCATATAAATATGTGAACTATTGGTGTTAAATCACATGACGATGTGAACTAGATTATTGACTCTAGTGCAAGTGGGAGACTGAAGGAAATATGCCCTAGAGGCAATAATAAAGTTGTTATTTATATTTCCTTATATCATGATAAATGTTTATTATTCATGCTAGAATTGTATTAACCGGAAACTTAGTACATGTGTTAATACATAGACAAAATGAGTGTCACTAATATGCCTCTACTTGACTAGCTCGTTAATCAAAGATGGTTAAGTTTCCTAGCCATGGACAAGAGTTGTCATTTCATGAACGGGATCACATCATTAGAGAATGATGTGATTGACTTGACCCATCCGTTAGCTTATCTCTATGATCGTTTAGTTTATTGCTATTGCTTTCTTCATAACTTATACATGTTCCTATGACTATGAGATTATGCAACTCCCGAATACCGGAGGAACACTTAGTGTGCTATCAAATGTCACAACGTAACTGGGTGAGTATAGAGATGCTCTACAGGTGTCTCCTATGGTGTTTGTTGAGTTGGCATAGATCGAGATTAGGATTTGTCACTCTGTGTATCGGAGAGGTATCTCTGGGCCCTCTCGGTAATGCACATCACTATGAGCCTTGCAAGCAATGTGACTAATGAGTTAGTTGTGGGATGATGCATTACAGAACGAGTAAAGAGACTTGCCGGTAACGAGAATGAACTAGGTATTGAGATACCGACGATCGAATCTTGGGCAAGTAACATACCGATAATAAAGGGAACAACGTATGTTGTTATGCGGTTTGACCGATAAAGATCTTCGTAGAATATGTAGGAGCTAATATGAGCATCCAGGTTCCGCTATTGGTTATTGACCGGAGATGTGTCTCGGTCATGTCTACATAGTTCTCGAACCCATCGGGTCCGCACGCTTAATGTTCGATGACGATTTGTATTATGAGTTATGTGATTTGATGTACCGAAGGTTGTTCGGAGTCCCGGATGAGATCACGGACATGATGAGGAGTCTCGAAATGCTCGAGACGTAAAGATCGATATATTGGAAGGCTATATTTGGACATCGGAAAGGTTCCGAGTGGTTCGGGTATTTTTTGGAGTACCAGAGAGTTACGGGAATTCGTCGGGGAGAAGTATTGGGCCTTCATGGACCTTAGTGGAAAGGAGATAAGGGCCACAAGGGGAGGCCCCCCTGGGCTGGTCCGAATTGGACTAGGGAGGGGGCGGCGCCCCCCTCTTTCCTTCTCCCTCTCCTCTCCTTCCTTCTTCTCCTACTTGGACTAGGAAAGGGGGAAACCTACTCCTACTAGGAGTAGGAATCCCCCCCTTTGGGCGCGCCCCTTGTGGCCGGCCCTCCTACTCCTCCCCTCCTTTATATACGGCGGGAGGGGCACCCCATAGACACACAAGTTGATTGTTTAGCCGTATGCGGTGCCTCCCTCCACAGATTTTCACCTCAGTCATATCGTTGTAGTGCTTAGGCGAAGCCCTGCGTCGGTAACTTCATCATCACTGTCATCACGCCGTCATGCTTACGAAACTCTCCCTCGGCCTCAGCTGGATCTAGAGTTTGTGGGACGTTACCGAGCTGAACGTGTGCAGATCACGAAGGTGCCGCACCTTCGGTGTTAGGATCGGTCGGATCGTGAAGGCGTACGACTACATCAACCGCGTTGTCATAACGCTTCCGCTTACGGTCTACGAGGGTACGTGGACAACACTCTCCCCTCTCGTTGCTATGCATCACCTAGATGGATCTTGCATGTGCGTAGGATTTTTTTTGAAATTACTGCATTCCCCAACAACCCTTACTTGTGCACAGGCAGTGGCAGCCTTCCCGACGGCGGGGCTTGCCGGAGAACTACTCTAAAAAAGACTCAAGACTTGGTGTGCAAGACCAAGTAGAAGATCTCAAGACAGGTCATTGATAAGTACTAGCTTAGTACTGAAGATCAAGACTTTGGTTGCCGGTAAGCTACTTGACGGCAAACGAAGAGCCGGCAAGCTCCGTGTTGGCAAGCTTCCATTTATTGTCCACGGCTCCACCTCAACGATGCACAAGTCATTTGTCAAATAGGTGTTGAGCGGGCGGGCTGTTTGATGAGCTCTGTCTGGGCACGTGTCAGCTCGCCGCCGAAGGATCAACTTTAGTGACACTCGTCATGCAGGCGTGTCAAGATAATAGGAGATGATTGGGCGAACGACACAGAAGGAGAGACAACCCTTCCCGAAACGCCTCACCAGCACAACACCTCAGGGCGCATTTAATCCATTTGTCCTAACTCGTCAGAGTTAGTTATTTGGCAGTGTAGCAACTATTTATCTTGTGTAAAGCTGTTTTGCCATTATGGTGGCCCCTTTCCTTTATAAAAGGAGGCCCATGACTACCTTTACAAAGGTCGACACCTTGTTTAATTACACGTGTAGCTGCACTTCTTGCGCACCTTGCCGGCAAGTTGCGCTCCTTGTACTTGAGCTTACACATCCAATACAATCAAAGCATGAGTAGAGTTTTACGCTTCACGGTGGCCCGAACCTGGGTAAAACACTTGTGTTGATTGCTGGTTCCGCTCTTTGTGCGCGTTGATCCTCACGACCGAACAACAAAGGGATTTTTGCTGGTTCCATAGATCGGCGTACGCACAACATGGGGCTAGGCAGTGACGATGCTCTGCGCCATTATCCCTCTTGGGGGGTTGTCTAGGAGCTTAGGTGTCCTAGGGTGTTGTGTGGGGCTATTTTCGGTTTCTCATGTGTTCTTCTTCGGCGGGCTAGTTGCTTGTCTTCTTCGTGGCCCGGATAATGTAGGATCTGTTTTGTAAGAGGATTGCCTCACCATCTTGTATTGTTGGCCGTGTATTTTGTTTTGTTTGTGCTTTTATTTAAGAAGAGGGGCGAAAGCCTGTTGTTTCAATAGACATAATAAGCCAAAGAAAAAAAAACGTTTAGTTGAGGGTCTGCAGTTCTGAGCAAAATCCTGATCAAGCCTGCAGCAGGCCCTTCACCAGCCACAATGTCAGCGATTTGATTTCAGAGCACGCCAAGTAGGACAGTGACCAGCGCCGTCTCTTCGACCACGAGGAGGAGGATGCTGGTTTTCCCGGCGGGCAAGCGCAGACAGAGCGCAACACCTGGTTTTAGACTACCCACAGTGGGAGTAACATAGATAGTAACATCACACATATCTAGATAAAATAGATGATGTGGCAAGCAATAAATAAAGAAAGAGAGGCATGTGGTAACATAGCTAGTTACTACAAGTATGAGTAATATCACACATATCAAGGCAAGATGAGTCTATAGCATAATAAATAAAGTGTTGCATGTTACTACACATATGTTGCTCCCCACTATAGAGATAGTAACATAGAGTAGTAATATGCCCATGTTACTACTCTATATTACTACCCATTGTGATAGTCTTAGATACTGCTCGTAGTTTCGTTTGCCCTGCCGCCATGTGGGTGCCGGCGGCAAGCCGCAAGTTGCGCCGCGGCAGCTTTTGGTCGATCGCATACATATTCACATTGCTCTCTGGCTTCCTCTTCTTTATTTCGAAACGGAGCTCTCTGGCTTTTATTCCTCGGAATCTGCTACAGCTACAGCTACAGCTACGGGAGCAAAGCAGAGGGATCCGCATGTGTCGCCTCGCGGCTCACCCTCACGCACGCCTTTGCATATTCACCGGAACACTTGGGTCACGCCGAATGCCTAGTGGGATCTTGATTCTGTGCAGATCACGGCGTATCGTGTCGTGGTTCCGCAGGGCTCGCCCGGCGCTGGTGGAGATCCCGGCGGATCGCGGTCGATCCATCTCGTGGGCGGGAGCGACACCCTTTCGGCCATGGATCGGGTCGAATCGCCTCCTCGGCCCCCGACTGGCCCTGTGATAATAATGGCGTTGTAACTGACCACTGTAGTGTGTTAGCTGATCCGGGTCACGGTGAGGAGTCACGCATCGAAAGTTCGGAGAGACTGGCCGCTGCTTGTCAACTTCTGATCCACAAACAAACGGATCCGGCCAGTTGCACAAGTGGGGCTCATGGTTTTCTCAGCTTTCGCCCGCATGCTCATGCTCCATGCATTTCCTTGCCGAAATATGGTCTGTGTTGGGGCGAAACTGCTTTGCGCACGACGCCTGTGTGGCCGATTCATGCACGATTCAAAATCAGACGATGTCCTACAGTTTATTCCCACAAACCAACGGCTTGATTAACTACATCGTCCACAAATCGTGCACATGTGTCGTGTGTATAGCATCGTTGGTGTTGGGGTGACCCGATGCATTGGATTTTAGGTGAATTGGAGGGATGGAGGAACGAATCTGCACGTGTCGTCTCCATCCGGTTTCTTCTGGCTCTTCTAGGTTGGCAATTTGCTTCCTTTTTCTTAAGGATGGTTGGCAATTTGATAGTTTTCACATCTTTGATACTCCCTTCATTTTCATAATATAGTGCGCCTATGTTTTTTAAAATTTAATTTTGATCGTAAATTTAACCAATATGGGCAACTGCCGCAGAGCATGGCAGATGCCTTTGAATTCGTATTCAAAAGAAGTTTTCAAAGGTATAATTTTCCAATAAAATGATTTATGCATTATTGGTCTAATTTATGTTCAAAGTTAAATCTCAAAAAACGTGGACACGCTACATTATGGAATGAAGGGAGTACGTCGTCAGAGCATCTACAGTCGGGCACCCAGACCTGGTCTGGGCGGACGATCCGGTCACCGACAGGTGACGAAATTTAACCCAGACGGGCGCCTTAAACATATCTTAAATGTCCAGGCTGACCAGCATCCCTCATGTCCGTCCCAAATATGGGGAATATGGGGCACCGGGGCGCTTCCGCCACGTCGAACGCGGCCCACGCTGGCCCACCCGATCTCACATATACTTCTCTCCATCCGCTCGCCGGGCCAAATCCTAGCCACTTCACTCCATTGCACTCCACTCCTTCCTGCCACCCAAGCTCTTGTCTGGCGATCTCCGGCATGGCGGGCAGCGGATTTGAATCCTTTAACTCCAGATCCGTTGACCCCAAACTCATTCCACGCGGCCCCGAGAAGAAGATGGTCGTCCGGCTTGCGCTCCGCCGCTCCCGGGAAGACGCCCGTGCGAGGCAGCGCTTGGACTTCTTCCGTCGAGTATCCATTGCGTCCGCCCAAATGACGCATAGATCCGGCGCTTGGTGTCCATCGACTCAAACATGGTGCGGCGTGCGTGCCGTGCGAGGCAAGGCGAGGGAGGCAGCGACGGTAGCCCTCGCGGCAGTGGACGTCGGCGCGGTGGAGTCGCATTCTCCGACGCCCCGTATGGTGCACCAATCCCGGCGTCACAACCGCGTCGTGGTGGATGTTGCTGGCTTATCTCAGGACGGATCCATCATCGACCGGATGTACATCGGCACCGTCTGAATTCCGGGCTCCGACGAGGAAGAATAGGGTATGGGAGACGTCGGCGCCTTGAGTCATGTGAGCCGGCTCGTGTCCCATGCCGTACTCTACCTTGCCGGTGACCGGACCAGCTCTCTAGCGAGCGCTGCCGGTCGCCGGATATGGACACGACGAAGTTGAACGAGTTCTCCTTAAAGATCGGTTCACGTTGCATGTAATGATATGGATTTAAGGTTTTAATTTAAAATATTGGATTGTAGAATCAAATATTTGAGATGTGACTGATCACTGTTCACGAACGCGTTCGGACATGTTCGTGCAGACGTTCTAAGGAGTTGGATTTGCAAGTCTGACCGTAGATGCTCTCAGTGCCCCTCCTATGAATGTAATTTTGATTTGTTTATTATTATCTAGCGAGCGGCATGAGAATAGTCTGAAGTTATCAGATCCGCGTGGAATCAAAGGCGTCCAGCTTAAGTGCTTTAGCGAATTGGACTGTGAGTTGGTCCATCAGGAGGCCAACTTGCTCGTCCGATGATCCCAGGAATTGCAGTGTCAATGGACCAAAAAATGTTAGAGCATTTTTAATGGCTTGTGTATCCTATAGTCTATGTCAAATATAGACTATCAGAGGCCAAAAAATGTGTCCATCAGCTTGTGTATGTGCTAGTCTAAATTTTAGACATCCATCCGAATCGCTACGCATTGTCCATATTTAGACGACGGAGCGAGGATGTCCAAACAGAGTTGCCCCTTCGCGAGCTCGCTCCCGCGCCGATCTGGAGAAGTTGGAGACGAGAAGACGGCCATGCCACTGCCCCGAGGAGCTCGCCGTCGCTAAGGTACGCTCTGGTTTTTCCGATTCAGAGAGAGGGAGAGTGATTGAAGAGACAGGGCAGGGAGATGGGGCCGATGGATCTGAGGCCAAATCCGGCCGCCGCCGCCGGCCACTGTCGCCCTTGCGGATTGGGCAAGGAGATGCGAGAGAAGGGGCAGGGGGATGGGGCTCCGGTTGCGAGCGCGGCGCCGGCGGCGAGCATGTGCGCGAGCGGCGGGTGCGCCGGCTGCGAGCGGCGGGTGTGAGGGGGATGCGCGAGCTGCGGGTGCGAGCGTGTGCGCGAGCGGCTGGGGCGCCGGCTGCGAGTAGCGGCTGTTAGGCACGAGCGCGAGCGGCTGGGGCGCCGGCTGTGAGGCGCGAGCGGCTGGGGCACGAGCGCGAGTGGCTAGGGCGCCGGCTGCGAGCAGCGGTTGCGAGCAGTAGCGTGTGCGCGAGCGCCATCTCTCTGAATATTGCTACCGCTTCCTGTATCTGAATATTGCTGCTGCTCCCTGTATCTGAATATTGGTATTGTTCTCTGAATATCTGAATATTGCTGCTGCTACTCTTTGTGTGCAGATGGAAAACTCATATGAGTTGGACTCACAGATCAACAACTCCTCATTTCTGGACATGATGAATGTAGGATCGAGTGACACAAATTGTTATGGAACAGCAGATTGTAGCCCACTTGCGGAACAAGTGACGATGCCTCCACAAAAGGGGCGGAAATCTGCGAAACCAAAATCAGCAAAAGGAGCCTCCACAAAAGGGAAAAATTGGTCAACTGCTGAGGACTTGGTGTTGATTCAAGCATGGGCAAACACTAGTCTGGATGCGGTGACCGGGACCAATCAGAATTTAAGTACATATTGGGGTAGGATTTCAGATCACTACGACGCTCACAAAAAACCGTCATGGCCGGGGCGTGGTTCTAATGGACTCACCTGTCGTTACAACGTTATTTCAACGCTCACGAGCAAGTTCTGTGCATGTATTCAACATATATTAAATAGAAATTGCAGCAGAATGACTCTCTTTGATAAGGTATGCATCTATCTTCTAATTCGCTTCTAATATACCATGTGTTGTATGGAAGTGTTAACTCTTCATTTCCTTTTTCAGGAAAGAGATGCACACCGCATGTACATTGAACTGGATGAGAAAAAGAAGCCATTTACATTAATGCATTGCTACATAAAGTTTGAGAAGTATCCAAAGTGGCAGACACGTCCGCTTCCTCAGAAGAAACAAAAGAAGACCTCGGATGCAAGTCCGGGTACAACCTTCAACGATGAAGACTTCGGCACATGCACTGATGCTCTTGAAGAAGAGCTAAGACCTCCTGGTACGAAGCATGACAAGAATGAACGTTTGAGAAAAGGTAAAACGGGATTGCAGAACTCCAAAGGCTCGTTCCATATCCTTTCTAGCCGCCTCTTGCCTTTGGGCAAAATGTTTCTTCTTTCTTGTTTCTAGCCGCCTCTTGCCTTCTTCCACATCCTTCGCCGAAATAAGTTTTCGGGATAGCGAGGACTTTCTTTGAAGTAGTCATTTCATAGTAGAACAAATCCTGCATCTCTTGCTCGATTGATTGTCTGACGTCCATGCTTGGAACCGCCATGGCGTCGACGGTTCCTCTGCTCTTTCTTCTCGCGCTCTGCGAATGCTACAAGAATGAGTTCGTCATCGTTAGATGAAGACGACGACGAATTCATGAGCATATCCAAAAAAGAATTATTTCCACTCATCATTCTGTTGTGTGAGAGAAGACAAAGAAATTCAGGAGAGGAATGAGAAGGCACAACCAGGATTGGTGAATGAGAGGTGGGAGGGGTGGTATATATAGACCTGGAATATAGCCGTTGAAAATATAGCCGTTGGAAATAGAGCCGTTGAAAAGTAGCTGTTGAAAATATAGCCGTTGGAAAAGTAGTTGTTGAAAATATAGCCGTTGGAGACATAGACTATCAAATTTAGACAATCCACTGAAAAACTGAGGTTGTCTAAAATGAAATTTTTTTACACCATTGTGTATGTGAAGATATAGACTACCAAATTTACACAAGCCATTAGAGATGCTCTTAGGTTGGGGACGGTGTCAATGAACCAGGCACCAGCTCGGAGCTCCTTTGTGAATAATGTACAACTTTTTTTGCGGGGGAAATAATGTACAACTTGACGCAAATGTACACGAGAACTGGACAATTTTTCTCCCATCAAAATCATGCATTCAAAAAAAATTTAAATCACCAAGCATCTCCAAAACATGATCTAAAATGAAATTTAGAGTTTGGAGTACAGCCACATCTCCCTCCTGAGAAAAATAGTACCACGTTGGCCCTTCGAGAAAAATAGCACCACGTCACCACGTCGAGCAAACTCGTTCACGTGCACACACGCGCACCACCACATGTTCCCGAGCCCACCGCCCCTGACAGACGGGACGCAACAGCGACTGGCGAGTGACCTGCCCCTACTGTAGAGTCCCTCGAAGCACGTACACCGGTGACTGGCCCGCGACTGGCCAGTCGTCACCGACGACGCGCCAGTCCACACGTCCTCCCGCCACCACGCACACACACACACACTACACGAGAGATCGGAGCGACGGTACGTGTCGCGAGCCCGCGGCGGGCGCGCGCTGGCCGCGGCCGGACGAGGAGCCGTCCGCGTCGCCCGCCCCACTTGGCCCCGCCGCCGTCGCCGTCACTCCTTTTCCTCCCGTCCCGCTTCTTCGTGGCTGGCGAGTGGCGATCCCCCGAGTCACCTTCCTGCCCCCTCTCCTCGCGCGCGCGGCCGCAGGCGCCGAGGGCAGCGCGGCCATTTCCCCCGCCCATCCCGAGATATTTCCCGATCGACCGGGGCGTCCGGGCCACGGATCACCACATGTTGTCAACGCCGCCCGCGTCGGCTTCTGGGTGACGCGCCGCGGCCACAGGAACGCAGGAGGGCGCGACGCGATCCGGCCGATGGGCGCGCGGTGGGCGCGGTGATCGCGTCGGAACGGTTGGCTGCCGGCCCGGTGTTTGCTTTGCTTGGCGTGGGCGAGTCGCCGGGTTGGGCGGTCCGGAGAGCGCGCGCGTGTACTGATCGTCCGTCCGTGTACTGTTTACGCGGTACGCATGCACGTGGTGACCGTGAACGCGTGGCACGTACTGCGTACGGTGGAGGCGTCCCTGAGGCCGTCCACGCGTCCGGTGGCCAGCTCCCAGCGCGCAACGGCCGGCACAAGCCTGGTCGTGCGACGCCGTTGGTCCATGCGACGAAGAGTATACCGCGAGCGAAGGATGTATGGCTGTACACATCCGGGAAGCAAACACCTTTGGGCCTTGTTCGGTTGAGGTGGTTTGTGAGGGGGATTGGCAGGGATTGAGGGGGATTAGATCCCCTACAAGCCAAATTCCTCTCCAATCCACTCCAATCCCCTTGGGAGGAGGATTAAACGAACAAGGCCTTGCCGGTCTCCGGCATTTGTTTTCTTCTTAATTTTGTGTATGCAGAAAGCAGTCAACTGCTGATCAGGCATTCACATATGCTATAGCTCCACTTGGCTAGCTCCTCAGCATCTCCAAGAATCTTACTCCCTCCGTAAACTAATATAAGAGTGTTTAGAATACTAAAATAGTGATCTAAACGTTCTTATATTAGTTTACAGAGGTAGTATTTTGTTATCATTCAGACACATTTCCTGAGAGAGAGAGAGATCCTGTCCGTGGACCTCCGGTGCTAGCTTTTGATCCGCAGCCACTTTTTTCTTCTGTTTTTTTGCGCATGATCTGCAGCCACTTGCATAACCACAGCTCTGAATAGAACCACGCACCACGCGTTTCCTTCGCATCTTTATTAACCAAGCTTCTCCGAAGCCCCTACGACCACGCCACGACACGCCTCGCCATATACTAGTGCTGCTTAAATCGCATGGCTGTCAGCTGCCCGACGGAGATTAGCCCGAGGTTACCGACCACACGCCGAGTCCACTCGAGCGCATCTTTAACAACGACTTCATCCGCGCCTAATCGGAGTAGTATAGTATACTGACTGCCTGGTCTGGGCCGTGGCATGGTGTCACCTCTTCGGCCCAGATATTTCATGGCGTGCATCGCCGCGGCGTGGAGTAGACTTGCCAAGGCACGCAACCATAGCATGCATGATAAACTAAACTACTCCCTCCGTTCCGAAATAATTGTCTTTCTAGCCATCTCAAATGGACTACAACATACGGATGTATGTAGACATGTTTTAGAATGTAGATTCACTCTTTTTGCTCCGTATGTAGTCACCTGTTGAAATCATCCACTAGCTAAGATCTTTCTAACGACAAGCCTGTTAATTAATCAGTGGATGCCATCAGCTGAGCGTGGTCACTAGCTAGATCACCAGTTTGCCCGCCAAAAAAAAGCTAGATCACCAGTTTGCCCGCCAAAAAAAAAAACTAGATCACCAGTTTGCCCGCCAAAAAACAAAGCTACTAGATCACCAGTTAACTATGCATGGCTCACATCAGTTTGCCAGCCGGTTGTAGCTTTTATTTTGATTTCTTAGCTCTTTGTGAGCAGCTTTTGTTTGAGACTTTAAGATTATTGTTGAACCTTTTTACTTGCTAATAAAGGTGGCCGTATGCATCTTTTTGATGCAGAGGCCGGGGATGTCCTCTTTTAAAAAAAAAATCAATTGAGGTTTTCGTTTGAAGTTCTAATTTCGACTAAATGGTTGCTTTGCAATATATACAAGGCCCTTTTGTGTAAGTTGGTCCCCATGTGGCCATGTGGCAGCTGGATTACGTGCATCAAGCCTATCTGCAGCACTAAAAAGGAAAGTGATCAGCACCCAAATGGACCAATCCGTCAGGATATGTCCAAGAAAAAAGCATGATAAAAGGAGGAACTAGACTGATAACCATACATGACCAAATAAAGAAGAAATATTTGTTCTTGAGAAGAACGATTTGAGAGTGGATAACATTTCTCAAGCAATAATTCAAGCAAGATTCCATCACCCATGACCCCATGCAGGAGAGAGAATATCATATCTTTTTCTCTTCTTTTGGCTGGGAGAGAATATCATGTCTCATCATACATATCTATTGTATTTTTCCGATCCAACCCCAAAGAGGATACATAGCAACACAAGGCAGTGTATGAGTTAGACTTCTAGAATGAGAATATTAAACTCTTTGGGTGGGACTAGGTTTTGTGGACATGGATCGCTCGACGAGTTTCTGCCACCAAAACCAACGGCTCGCGTTGATTCTGCCACAAACTACACACTCCGTATGCTTCCATGTCTTCTTGGGTCGTTTAACCCTGTCCGTTTATCAAAGCCGTATTATATTCTCCACACCAAATCAAGAAGCCTTGGGGCATCTCTACAACATACCTCATATCTTAGTTACCCATCCTGTTTCTCATCCTTAGTTCCCCCTTTTTGTAATTATACTTTGGGTCAAGTACCCCATCCGTTAAAACTTAATTCACTAAACAAAAAATATTTCGCCGATTCATCATAAGTTTGCATACAAACTCCAATTGAACATATATTATTATTTAATTCAAAACTTGAGAATTCAAGTAGGCCCAATTCAAATATATATTAAAATTCATGTTTTTACACCATTCAAATTCAAATTAATAAATGGCCCAAACGAAATAAAGAGAACATCACATCTCATCATACATATCTATATATTTTCAATCCAACCCCAAATAGGATACATAGCAAACGAAGCAACCAAAAAGTAATCTGTGAGTTCTCCTTCCAGAATGAGAATAATAAACTCTCCGAGTGGGGCTAAGGTTTTGTGGACATGGATCGCTCGACTAGTTCGTGCCACCAAAACCAATGGCCCACTTTGCCTCTCCCGTAGCCATTTGATTGTGCCACAAGCTACACATATGTTTTTATGTGTCCTTTAACCGTGGCCGCTTATCAAAGCCATATTATACTCTTCACATCACATCAAACAAGAGGCCTTAGAATACTCCAAGTGTCCCATGGTAACAACACCTGAGTGATAGGATTTGATCACAAGTGGCAATTACAAGTGCTATTTCTTTTTTACGATAGAATGGTTGTGACAAGAACGGATGTGAGAGTTGATAGGCTAGAGAAACATGAAGTATATGCCATGTCGTTGGCAAGTACGAGCTTCAACTATAGGAAAATAGAATAGTGTTTTAGCGGTTGAGTTACCATCGTAGGGCCTGAACGGTGTGTCGAGTTCAAGCATTCTAACCAAATTTATCAACTTACATGATACTCCCTTCGTCTGGAAATACTTGTCATCAAAATGGGTAAAAGAAGATGTATCTAGATATATTTTAGTTCTAAATACATCTTTTTTTATCTATTTTGATGACAAGTATTTTCGGACGAAGGGAGTATATGGTATGACAATACATCATGGGCCATAGATACTACATCCACCGTGTGGTTATACCTCAACTCAACATGAATTAAATTAAATCACAGTTTGAACCTTTAAAAAAAAACACATTTTGAAGTATCATGTGTTGCGGTGGATTATATCTTTCACTAAGGTGACATTTTCGCTAATAGTTGATGATTTCGTCAATCTTGTAGCTCCCCCGCTCGACTCACATGTAGTTGTTGTGTGATTGTATCTGACTCTTTCAATAAGTGAAACTAAACTCATTAATGATGAACACATGTGTGTCTACGCTGTACTCAAAACTTTGAATCTGCCATACAGACATGTGTGACACCCTAATTCATGTCCATTGGACGCAATGAGCGGGATGGGGAGGGGAGCGTAAGGAGCTAGGAGGAAGAAGGAGAGATGATGGACGAGGAGCGATGGGGACTCGATGGCAATGACCACCAAGGCTAAAATGATAACCGACTAAGATAAGGTCAGCAAGCTACCACAGGGGGTGTAAAGAGCACACATTTGGTGTTCCCGGAGCAGCAGGGCCGCTGGATCTGCGATCCGAAGGGCAATTGTCTACGTTTCACAAGGTTACCAGAAAACATCCCATAAGTCCCATAATTGCGCGTATGTCCAGTGCTCCGACCCTGGCCCCCAGATTTATGATCCAATAGAACAGGACGACAGGCTACGTCCTAATCCCTACGGTAGAGGACTGATCAAATCCTGACCCTCCATCTCAGATCAAGCGGCTCCGTTGAGTTGCATTTATGGCGGCAACGGCACCGGCCGCCAGCTAGCCCCCATATTCTCTACCAGAATAGTGCCCACTTGCATCGGCGGAAAATATCTGGGTGTACAACACGGCGGGGAACGTCAGCCACAAATAAGATCTAGCCCCACCCAACACCCCGACCCCCGCCGTCCACACACTCCCAAACGGAAAACCGCACGCTCCACATTCTTTTTCTCCACGGCCCGCCGATTCATCAATCGCACGGCCCCGGTGAGCAGGAGCAGGACTACGCTTCCCCGCTAGGAGCCACTGGTCTCCATCCCAGGCCAGGGGGGCTCTTTAAATATCCTCCACCCGACCTGCCTGCCGACTCCAAAGTCCGTCCAAACCCATCTCTCCCATCTCACCTCACCTCCTCCCCCACGCCGCGGTTTCCCGACCACCGCGCAGAGAACAGGTCTTCCGTCCTCCCTCTCCGACTCGCGGTCGCCGCTGGCTTCCTCCTTCCCGGAACGCGCGGGCCACGCTAGCTCCGGCGGGCTTGGTTTCATAGCCGCGAGCGATCCATCCACCCCCCGCCTAGAGGCTGCAGGCGGAGGACCGAGAAGAGAAAATTGTTGTTCGTAATGGCGGGCGACAGGTGCGAGGGCGCGATCGCGGGGTGCGAGCTGTGCGGGGGCGTCGCGGCGGTGCACTGCGCGGCGGACTCGGCGTTCCTCTGCGTGCCCTGCGACGCCAAGGTGCACGGCGCCAACTTCCTCGCCTCCAGGCACCTGCGCCGCCGCCTCGTCCACGCGGCCGCGGACGAGGACGCCGGATCCGCGGGCTCGGGCTCGGGCTCGGAGTCGTCCTCCAGCTCCTCCTGCGTGTCCACCGCCGACTCGTGCGCGGCCGCCTCCGCGGCGACGCGGGCGGCGGGGAGGAGGAGGGCCGGGTGCAAGCACCGGCGAGCGCGGGCGGAGGTCGTCCTCGAGGGGTGGGCCAAGCGGATGGGCCTCGCGGCGGGAACGGCACGCCGGCGGGCGGCCAGGGCCGCGGGCGCGCTCCGGGCGCTAGGCCGTGGCGTCTCCGCCTCCCGCGTCCCGCTCCGCGTCGCGATGGCCGCCGCGCTCTGGTCGGAGGTCGCCGGATCCGGCTGCGCGGAGGCCGCGCTGCTCCGCCGGCTGGAGGCAAGCTCGCACGTGCCGGCGAGGCTGGTGGTCACGGTGGCGTCGTGGATGGCGCGCACCGCGGTCAGGGCCCCCGCCCCCGCCCCCGCCGAGGAGGGCTGGGCCGAGTGCTCCTGAGCCACGGCCACGGCCCGGGCCCATCTCCCTCCCGATGACGAGCCGAACAAGGAAGGAAGCGAGCCCGAGATAGAATTACACGTAGAATGTAACATGTGAAGCAAAGTTCGTTTGTTTAATTTCCCCCGCCTTATTCTAAGCACGATTATACATATTGTTATTAATATTCCTTCATCATGAATTCATCATGGGGGCAAAAGATCTTCCCATCTTTATTATATTTTTTGTTTTGGGGGGGTGGAGGCAAAAAGATCTTGTGGTTAGGAAGCGCGAGACAAGGTCCACACCCGAATGGATGGGAGAGTTTGACTGCCTGTGCGTTATGATTAAATAGAGTAACTAAAGTTGATCTTGGTTAAGACTTATGTGGTCGAAGAATGTCGATGATACCTTCCGTGCTGGCCTCCGTTGGCTTCGCGCGTCGTGTGCGTTCGATTGGTGGCTGTCGACGTTAATCTTTGCTAACCACAAATCGCCGCGGCGTACTTGCTCCAGGAGAGGGATCGAGCTCATGATTCCGGCTGACCTCGTCGGTCGCTGTCTGTCTGTCTTCCCCCTCGCCTCGCCCTCGCCCTCGCCATCGGTTTTGAGTAAGTGCATGCACACACACCGTCCTCCCCGAGAGCGAGCGTGGACCTGGTACTCTGTACGGGTGGTGGTGGAGCTTGCCGTGAATATTTCGTTCGAGGAATGGATGGTCTGGACGGGCCATCTCCAGAAAACATGGAAATTGAATTGCAATTTACTACTCTTGTGTATTGCTGTACTCCCCTTAATTTTTCTTCAGGGAAAATGAATTTTATTTGGACGTGGAGTATTTGCTCCCGAGTTCAAATGCATCATACTTAACAGTAAAAAAATGAGTATTTTTTTGATAAACTTTGACAAATATTTTGTATGCTCGCAAAGTTTCTGAATAAAATCACATCCAAAGAAGGCATGGCAAAAAAAATTTGATGCTCCAAAAAGAATAGTTTTAAAAAATATTTTGGACTATCAATTTTTGTTTTTTTGCCACAACTTTCGGGAATGTCATTTTGTGCTAAAATTTGTCAAGCATACAAAACATTTGTCAAAATTTAGCAAAAAAACATAATTTCTTTTACTATTTTTTCAATTTTACTGTTCATCAAGGTGCATTTGAGCTCACAATCAGAATGAGACTTTCGATTTTATCTCATAATTAAAGCATCTGCTTTTGAGGCGTTCATAATTAGAGCATCTAACCAATCACAAAAATGTGACCCAATCGGGCTCCTCAAACTGACACTATACGTCTGGGTTGACCGGCGCCCCTCATATCCAGGATGGATACGAGGAGTCCTGTTGCATCCC
>NC_057809.1:144590868-144602445 GCF_018294505.1 Triticum aestivum
AATTTATCGGGCGAGCCATTTACCACTCCTCTCTCCTCCTTCGTCCATCGAGGCCAAGCTCCACCGCCATCCTGACACCTCAGCGCCACCACCGCCGCCGCAAACCTTCTCCCCGACCGTCTCGCCGCCCTGGACACTGTTGTCGCCTCGAACACCGGTACGGTACGTCCAACTATTCTCGGACCGCACCTTGCCCTATGTGTTTGACAAATTGTCTGATCTATCTTTTGTGATTGTTTTGTAGGAAAATGAACGATTCAGATGGCTCGTCGAATGAGGAGTATAAAAATATGTCTGAATAAGTTGAATTCTAATTTAAACTATTTTATTGAAAACTTCATGTCTGAATTTTAATATTTATCTTTAGTTATTTTGCGTGTTCCGAATATAGAAAAACAAAGACAAACATTCAGCGGATTGGATGATAGACCCACTTTCGTTGTCCGCATACATGTCCAAACGTGTCCATGAACATATTGTATGTTTGTTTTGACACACACCACTAGAGTCGCCCTAAGCATGCCGTTAGTCTTTCTACAGCAAGAGAAGGCCATACGCATTCGTTTTTCGTGTTTTGTCAAACCCCCATGCATCCAAACGCAAGAGCATCTCCGACATTCTCCCTGCTCCAAAAAATGTATGTATAGGAAGAATTGAGTCAAAAAAACTGTCCCAACAAGTTTTACTACCCCTTCCTCCCCCCAAAATTGATCTCTCCTAAAAACATCCCATATCTCCTCAAATCTCCCATAATTTTCTAACCCATGTCACATCAACATGCCGCCGCCATAGCTACTACCCACCATACCGTCGTCCATCGTCACGCCCGCCACGCGACTCCCCGTCGTCGCCGCTCGCTGTTACGCCACACCACCGCTGCTTCGCCACCACCGACTCTGCCATGTCAACGGTCGCCATAGCTTCGCCGATGTCTTACGTGGACACATGAGAAAGAGAAAAGAAATTAGTCACTGTGCGACTCACGTGTTAGGGTAAAGTTTATGGAGAAGTTTACAAAGGAATTGCTACAGTCGCACACCTTTCATTCATACCCAATATTTTTATAGAAGATCTCCTAAACACACATATAAGGAGAGATTCTTAGAGATCTTAATCTTGTTATTTATGACCACTGTAATAGAGAGAGTAATCAGGTAGCTTATGAACTAGTTAGGTTAGCTACGTTCTCTCCTCCTAATGTGTGGATGGAGTCACCCCGGAGGCGGTGGTTTCTATGATTATAAACGATGTAAAAATTCTAATAAATGAATAAAGGAGGAGATAATTATTAAAAAAATTGCTCTAAAAGCCTAAGAGGCAAGCTATCGTTTGAGAAAAAACAACCGAGGCTGAAAGAGAGTCTCAAAAATAGGTCAGCCGACATAGTGTAGGCCTCTCTTTAGGGCTTGGTAAAAGGTTTCAGCCATGTGAAGCCCAGCCCGTTACATAAAAGGTACCCCGCCGAAGCCCAGGAACACGCCCCCCTTCCGTACCATCCCGACCAGGCGACCACCGCCTCCGCTCACCGTCGACGACTCCAACTCCAACTCGAAACAAACCCCAAAGCCGACGCCGCCGCCTGCCCCCTGCCCCTTGCCCCCGCCGACCGCGCCGAAAACATGGACTCGCTTCTTGCCACCTACGCCTCTTCCGACGAAGACGCCGACGAGAGCATCCCCACACCCGCTCCCGCGACCCGCCGCAGCGAGGCCAGCGGAAAGCCCGCCGGCAGCATCTTCTCCGCGCTCCCGCAACCCAAGTCGGCGCCTATCTTCTCCTCACTCCCGGCGCCGAAATCCGCCCCGACCTTCTCCTCCACCCCGCCTCCCAAATCCTCCGCTTCCTCCGGAAACCCTAAGCGCGTCGTCCAGTTCCGCCCGCCGCCGATCCGCCAGACCACCGGGGTCAGCTCGGACGAGGAGGATGACGCCGAGAAGCGCCGTCCCAGCGCTAGCGAGGCGCCCCCGCCCCCGTCTGCTGGATCGGGGCCGGTGTCTTCGTTCCTCCCGGCGCCCAGGCACTCGCTTGGCTTCGGCTCCGGCGCGGCCAGGAGGTCGGCCGTAGACACCGCCGGGCCGGAGAGGTCAAATCTTGGTGCTGCTGGCCCCTCTAGCTCGGCTGTCAACAGAGGAGCGCCAGAAAGGTCCGATACTGGCCCTGCGGACGAGGACGATCCTGAGGAAAGCAGCGATGAGGACGGCATGCCTGCTCCGGAGCAGCAGCAAGAACAACAGGATCTTGGTGCTGGAGCTGGAGACGTCCAACACCAGGGCTATGATGCTGGAGTTGGAAACGCTAATGGGTACGAAGGCTATGCATGGGATCCAAACTATTATGCATATTATGGTTTGGATCCGAATAGCAATTTGAATTATGGGGCTGAACCACAGTATGCAGCATATGGAGTAGAGCAAGGTGGTGGGTATGCAAATGGATATGGCGGGGAGCACAGTGGTGGATACGAGCATTCGACAGCGCCTCCATGTGGAGGGGAATATACTGGAGGTTACAGTGCTGAGGCTGTGGCAATGGCAGCGCCACCAATGCCGGAGCCGGCACTGCCACCAGAATTGGGCAGGATTGGAGTGAAGAGAGGTAGGAGGGATATGCCTATGGAGATTATAGAGGTGAATCAGGCAGAACTGGTCAAGAACCGTCCGAGGGAGGACAAATCCAAGCTCACGGGGATGGCCTTTGGTCCTAGTTACCAGGTACAGACAAATCATTCCTTGATAACTTGGCATCACCTTTGCTTAGCTCTTGCTACATTGTTATTGTGCTCAGTTCACTGTACTTTCTTTGGTTTTCTTTCACCTTATATAGCCACCACCATTACTACTATCTAGTCAATGTTAGATAATTGTGTTTTTATTTTGTCAAGTGATACACCGCTACTGTAGTATGCATGCAGCATTGTCCATTCAATTTAGGCCCTGATACCAGTCCCCAGCAATTATTCTTGGTAATAGGTTTGTGTTTGTCACAGTTTTAGTTTTAAATTTGCAAGTCATCACCAATAAGGCAAACAAAGCAAGTACTGTACCTAACAAGTGAAGAGTCACCACTCATAACTTCTCCAAGCTGTAATTATGCTAGTAATGCTTTCAAGGGTGTTGTCAATGTCATCAGATCATCACTGGAGTATTTAACTATATAATTATGTTTTGTTACAAAAGGAACCATATGATTTGTCAATTCATATATATTCATATTTCCTTAAACTTAACGATAAGTATACTAGCTAATCTCCATTTTACTACCCTGAACAAAGTTGGTGGTTCACATTACCCCCTGATCTATTTTTCGGTTCACTTACCCCCCTAAACAATCCCATACCGGACAAAAAAAAATCCCTGGGTGGTTTTTCTGGACTTGCAGCTGACGTGGTGCTGGTCAATGGTGGTTTTGACCTGCGGGTGGGTCCCACTTGTCAGTTTTTTAAAAAAAATCTAAGAAATATAAAAGAAGTACTGTACCTGGGCCTTACCTCTTGTAAATTTTGGCCCAGCCCAACCCAGCGAGGGGCTGGGTCGTCTTCAACCGCCGGCGCTGCTCGTTGAAAGCACGCTGCCAGGGGTAGCCGTTTGCATCTACGCGGCCAACATCCACTCCTCGTCAGCAAACCTTGTCTACGAGGGCCTCCTTGCCCTAGAAAGCTCAAATGCCGACTCAATCGATGGATGACGCCCAAAATCGACTGAATCGAGCTCATCTTCCTCACTTCCGACCATCAGTCGCCGCCATCAATCTGTTGCCTCTCGAGTCTCCCCGACCTTTGTGACCTTGCCGCGAGATCCATGTGGTGCCGCCGATCTTCCAGACACGTCGTTGATGAGCGCCTCTTCGTCCAACCCCCTTCCCACGATGCCTCACTCCGTCGACCGCAAGCGAGGTCCATGCCCTCGCCATGGGCCCTCCCCACCCCATTCTACTGCTCTGGCATGCTCACGGCAAGCGCCTAATGCCGGCGCACCCCTCTCCCCTCTTCCATGTGCCTTGTAGTGCCCTGCCACCTAGCTTCGAACGGCTCCGTCGCTGTCCTCGGCCATACCTGAGGGTCTGACCGTCCCCGCTCGCGCTACCACCCCCATTCTACGCGGAGCGAGCCCAGGAGCGCGCAGGACGAATCCACCGGCCATTTGCTTGCCGGAACAGAGCTCCCACGCCCTATGCTGTGACGTATGCTCACCGAGGGCCTTAACGCCGGTGGTTAGATTAGGATCAGTGTTAGGTTATGCTAGTCTTGGGTCACTGATCACAGCCCCCCATCTAATTAACTCTTGTGTTTAATCACCAAGCCAATGACGTGTGGACCCCTGGTCAGTTTGACTAGTCAGTGCTGACTTTTTTAACAGGTGGGCCCCTCTCTCACTGGTCAAATACCGCTTTGACCTTGGGGAAAACCATCCAGGGACTGATTTTGTCCGGTATGAGATTGTTTAGGGGGTGAAAGGAGCAGAAAAAAAGATCAGGGGGTTATGTGAACCAACTTTGTTCAGGATAGTAAAATGGACTTTTTTCTAAAAAGTTACCATTCTGTTCAGTAAAGAACTATCGAAGCTATTACTCCGTTTGAATAGTTCTTTGAACTTCAGTTGTCACAATATATTATGACATTTTGCAGAAGATCTATTTTACTCGTAATGTAGTCATATAAATTTGTCTGAACTATCTAACTATTTGACTGTACCCTTTTTCTGATGTGTCAGAAAATTGTGACCAAACGAAGTACATAGTTGTTATTACAATGTACTCCTCCGTTCATAAGATGTTTTGGATCTTTCAATATGGACTACATACGGGTGAAATGTGTGAACAAACACACTAAAACATGTCATACATCCGATTTATAAAAAAGTTAGAATATCTTATAATAGTGAACGGAGGGAGTAACTATTATTTTGTATTGAGTATGTACCCTCTTAATGGGTTTGCTGATTGCCTATACCAGATGGGGCTTGTGAGCTAAGACAAACTTGCTTTAGTTTAGGTTATATTAAAGTACAGTTTGTTGGATCAAACGGTCAGCTTTACTGAGCAAAATCGCACTACATGGAATTGACCAGACTAGAGCAGGTTCTGTCTGTAATCAGACAAGATTCACACAGCGTTCAGTTGATTAAACTAAAATATTACTTTGTAAGCATGAATAAAAGAATAAGGTGATGATGTGACGTGGTTGTTCTTGATGTTGTGGGTAACTGGGTGTTGGATACTCCCTCTAATTGAAGACTTCTACATACATTTGAAATACAGACAAGCTAGAGTTCTGTTTTTCTTGCGTTAGGTCACCCTAATCCAGGACCTTATGTGGTAGGGTGTAATGGTGGTCTTGGGTTACGTCTTCACAGTCCATGTCTAGGAAAGGGATATGCTAGGATAGTAGAACTTTGAGATCACAAACTACAAATCAATGGTGAAAAATAGAAGGATGGCTAGTGTCAAAATACGGTCTTGTTAATATCTGATGATCCTACCAAAGGTAGACCTTTTTGATAATATAGGTTGATGATAATTGATATATGGGCCTATAGGACTGTATAACCCATGGTGCATTAGAAGATCTCATCATATCGCTATCAGAACTTAGAAGCATGTCTTGAATATATAGTTCTCCCTGTATTGTTTGAAAATTGTAGCTGTGAATGCCTATTTCTCCCTGGTATCAAAACCATCAGCCATTCAGCCATTTTCACATGTCCCTGTCTTGTTGCTGCTGTTCATCATCCAAACTTCTGCTTGTGACATCAATTTAGAGTAGGCTACTTCTACCGAATGAACATCGCTGCTCTCTTCGACATTACTCGATGCTCCAATGTGCGTATTATCCTGACCCAAGATTTGTTCTATCTCGTGTGTAGGCCGCCCCTTCGGGGAAGGGAAAGCCCTCCAAGCTGCAGAAGAGAAAGCATCAGATCGGTTCTCTCTTCTACGACCTGAAGCAGAAGGAGATGGAGCTTACCGAGAGGCGTGCCAAGGGCTTCCTCACGAAAGCGGAGACTCAAGCAAAATATGGGTGGTGAGAATGGTCACGAAGACAGCCTTGTATATCAGAAATTCAGAATCGAGCTGTAACTGTTTATCTATCTTGTTGTTTAACATTTTGTTGTAGTGCCTGGTGATGTGAACCCGTTGTACGATTATAACCAAACAAATAGTTCATTCAACCTTTGCTTGTAAACTGTGCATCAATTTTTACGGACCATATAAAGAAGGCAAAGTGTTCCTGCGATTCCTTTGACTCTGAAGCTCTATTTTGGCATCTCTAAACATCTGATGTTCAATTTGGCTCTACGGGTCATATGCTCCTGGACCTCCAAAACACTTCTACGAATGTTAAAAGTATATAAAAAAAATTAGACTTGTCCATCATTGAGGCTCCTTATGTGTCATCTCAGTTAGATCAGGCTCACTTGTCAGCCCAACTCTCCTCGTCACTATCCCCACTGATCCGGACATCACTGAGGCTCCTTAAGTGGCATCTCAACTTTTCCCACAAAAAAAGAAGTTGCATCTCAACTGATCCGGACACCATTGAGGCTCCTTTATGTGGCATCTCAGTTAGATTTGAGCATTGCAAGTCTTGAACTCTTAATACGCTGACGAAATTTGGGTCGCTCGGAATACAGAAATGAAATCCATGAATTCCAACCCAAATGACAGGAGCCAAACAAGGTGTATCATAGCAGCACCAGCTCCTCACACCATCGTCTAGGCAGTGATTGTCCTCACTGATGCTTGACCACCGTCATAGATCAAGCGTGCCACTGTCCCCACAACAATTTCATTTGTCCCAGCATAAGCAAATGCTTCTCCTACATTCCCACAATGTCTGTGAGTTCGCAACCTAGGAACCTCGTCAGTCTACCTTCATCAGCTATGTACATTTTACGATTTCTCGCTGGCAACCAAACAGTGGGAGAGCATAAAGACCACATAACATCATGAATCGATGTATCACACGCTTCTAAGTTGAAAGGTTGCAGTGTCAGGGATTCAAGCAAAATACTGATATGGAAAAACAGCCCAATGGATAAAGCTGAAAGACAAGGTTATGTAACATAAAAGGCATCACAAGAATGCAAAACCATTGACACAAAATCAATGGGAGTATACTGCAAAGAACTTGTACTCAATTCGCTGAAAATATTTTTAATCACAATGCATGCACTTCCAGTTTGAAGTTGCTTATGACAGGACACAGAGGAACATAACAGTGGACTAGACAGTCCATTGCTGCCTTCCGACACAAAATAAACCAGCCATCAAATAGACATCAACTCCAGGTAGCCCATCAGTAGAAGAAAAACGGAGAAAACCATCCTAAATCAACCGTAGATAAGCTCTCCTGCACAACATAGATAAAGGTGGTGAGGACAACTGAAGGGTGCAGAAGACATCTCATGCCAAAAAAACAATGCCTATATTGCACATGTTTACAGCTCAATAGTGTCGCATAACATATAACTGCTGTAGTACACACAATATCACTTACGCAACATCAGGTTTATCCTTCCGCTGTTTTTGTTGGTATCAATACGTAATAATTATATTTATCAATCTTCTTAGACGGGTACATAGGTCTTAGGCTCTTAAAATACAGAATGTAAGTCACACTGTTGTTCCAACACAATTTAGTTATAAGAAAGGTTCTGTCAAAACTATCATGGAATTAAACTACTTTTAAGTCGTTGTCACTTCCACAGGGAGCAAAACGACTTTCACATGTCAATGAATAATGATTCCATTCCTCAAAAGTGTCAAACTCTGCAAAACGCCTTCAAAAGGACTTAAATCCATATGCACATTTGAAGTTCAACAGAACATTAAACCGGTTTGCTAAACCATTTTTCTGACATGTCATCTGATAACCATTGACCTAACCTACTAACACAAAACGTGAATACAGCTAATAGATCTTACGCCGCTATTTGGAAGTATCATATGGTGCTATGCAACTTCATAAATGCACAAAATGGTGATCCAAAAAGATGGCCTGCAGTAACTTGAAGGTTGATACAGCTGTCACCACAGTCCCAAACTATGCATAGCCAACGCAACACACTGTGTGATCTATAATCACACATGATACCCAACAAATGTGTCATTCAACAGTTTCATTTGCTATTCGAGAACTATAACAGCATAGTGTAAGCCATATAAGTGATCGAACTTTGTAAAGCTCAAGGATGTCTTCATTGAGAATTTGCATCGCTGGTGCAATATATACTAGTAAAACTCAGAAGACAGTGCCAAACTATACCCTGGCTGAATGAAATGGATGTGAAACAGATTAACAGATAACGCCCAGGTAATTCAGATCCGCATACAGTTCCACTATTGGCGGTCATATAGACGAATCAATTGCCACTACACAAGTGATTCAAATGCACAATTGCTCACAGACCCCGCCAGAACATTTTGCATCTAATCGTACCGCACACCACGTCCATGCGACCTTATAGTTAAATTAAACCACACGCCAATCGTCAAGCAGACGGGGTTCAATCCCCGGAAAATAATCTCATCGCACCACCGGATCGGATCAGGAAACAGAAATGGTACAATCGAACCCTAACCTGCGCGAGGCGGATCCGGATCTAGTGGCCGCCGTGCTTCTCGAGGTGCTCGAGGTGGCGGCGCTCCTGGGGCAGGCCCACGAGGTAGGCGAAGGCCATGCCGCCGAAGCAGACGTGGAAGAGCGGGTCAACCGAGCTGGTCTCGATGTACTTCTCGATGTAGCGGTCCACCGCCTGGTCGGTGCTCTTCTTCACGTTCTCCCAGGTGAGGCGCGGTTTGAGGTACGCCGGCACATCGCGCACCTTCATCGCGCGGATCTCGTTGTACAGCGCGCGCATCGCCATGGCCGCGACCTGGAGATCTCCCTCTCTCTCTCCTCGTGCGCTCGGAGTCTAGGGTTCGTTCGGTCGTTGGCTTCGGTGGGGAGGGGAGGATGGAATGGCACAGGAGGTGGGGGATTTGTTTGGGTGGCAATCGGCGGAGTATTGTATTGGGTTGGGCTAGGTTGGGCTGGGCTTAAATGATACGGTGACAAGAATGACGGGCCTTCGGTTGACCAATATGTTGGGCCATCTCGTTAGATATACCGCCCCAAGACGGATCTGAAAAAAACAAAATTGATGATTCTCAAAAAACATATATGAAAAAACAAAATTGATATTATCACCGCAGCTCTTTTCACTTCTCAAAAAACAGCTTGTCAAAAAAAAATCTAAAGTAACGGTCTTCTAAAAAAATCATCTTTTTTTCAACATAGTACAAACACGAATGCTCATACATACTAGCATACACGCATCCCTATGAACGCATAAACACATACCATACCCCTATGAGCTTTGTTTAATTAAAAAGATCATCTAGAAAAGCATTATGTTCACAGGTTGCAGCTTTTTTCTTGCATCCCCTCTGCCTATTGCTTCGGAAGCTGGTGGCAGGAGGAAGAATCCTGATATCTCAGCTCTGACTAGTAGACAGGTTAGGGATGTTAGTCCTCATAGATGTTACGTTTGGACGAATGGCGGCGCTTATTGTTCGAGTCAGTTTTCCATGCACCGATTCTCGTCAAACTCCCCCTCGAGGCGGATTAGACAAAGCTTCAGTGTAAATTCCTGACGGCTCCTCAGGTCGACGAGTTAGGGTTTTCTGTCGTGCATACATAACAACGAGATTTGGTGTCAGATTTTTCAGATTGATTCAACGATGACTCTACGACACCAGGGTGCTGGCCTTACAAGTGTGGTCATGAAGACTTCCCATCTGTCATCGATAACGTCAGGCCGACTGCAGTATTGAAGTGGCACAGTGGATCATTTTATTGGTGATAGTGGTTGTTTGATAGTCCAAAGATCATAATAAATTTTGTTTTGTGGTATATTTTTGGTGAACCTTTTATATTAGGTCTGAGTCATTTTCATTTTTTTATAATGCATGTTGGCACTCGCGGAGCTACTCACAGGCAAAACCGTGGCCCGCCCAGCAAAATCGCCAATTTCTTTTATACATATGCTCATAGCCCAGCCCACAACCACATAGTTGGCCGCCCATAATGCATAGCGGCATGGCCCAAAGCCCCAAACGCTCAGTCCAATAGAGTAGCACATGCGCACATCTATCCACTGCTCGGCGGACGCAAAAAAAAAAAAAATCCATCCACTACTTGGTATGTTGGGGAACGTAGTAATTCAATAATTTTTTTATGATTACGTAAGATCTATCTAGAAGAAGCATAACAATGAGACGGGAGAGTGTGTCCATGTACCCTCATAGACCGGAAGTGAAAGCGTTTAGTAACGCGGTTGATGTAGTCGAACGTCTTCACGATTCGACCGATCTAAATACCGAACGTACGACACCTCCGTGTTCAGCACACATTTAGCACGATGACGTCCCTCGAGATCTTGATCTGGTAGAGGGTCGAGTGAGAGTTCCGTCAGCACGACGGTGTGATGACGGTGTTGGTGATGTGATGCGCGCAGGGTTGCGCCTAAGCACTACGACAATATGACCGAGGTGGTAAACTGTGGTGTCACGCCCGGATAATTAAGTTACAGTAATTGCATGCTAATGATGCCATGTCACCTTGGTTACTGTTGTTAATCTCACGATGATTCAAAAACAATTTAAATTTTCAAATTTAAAATAAAGACAAAAATCAAAAGTTTTCAAACATTAAAACTAAAATATTCAAACTGGAACAAATAAATCCTAAGTAATAATTATGAAGAAACCACACTTGTATAAAGTGTGTAAATACTCAAAAATGAATAAAATAGTAGCAAAAACAATTAGTTAAATTATTGTAAAATAATAAACAATTACAAACTATTTTATATTAGTTACCAACTTAATCATGGTAGTGGCATAAGTATTAATAATATTTTAGGTACAACTTGGGTATTTCATAAAAACAAAAATTTAATAAAACAAAAAAGAAGAAATAAAAGAAAATAGTAAAATAGAAAACAAAACAAAAACAAACAAAATAAACAAAAGATCCCCCTTCCCTGGGCCGTTCGGCCCAACCGGGCCACCAGGCCGGCCCACCCCGCCTATAACCCCCCCACACACACACTATCAGAAACCCTAATCCCCTCTCCATGATCCCCACCCTCCCTGCGCGATTTGGATCGGGAGCGCCCCGACGCTCACCGCCCCGAGCCCGCCGTTGCCCGGAGTCCTCGTTGTTGACCATCGTTGCGTGTGGTCTTCGCCGACGCCGCCATCACCCTGCGTGCCTCAGCCTCCTCCTCGCCCCGTGCTAAGGCCGCCGTTCTACGTCGTGCCCTCGACCCCGTCGCCACGCTGCCCTTGTCACCGACGGCCATCGCCGCTGTTCGCCGAACGTCCCCGACCTCCCCCTCAACGGTCCTCATCGACCCTTACCGCCCCCTCATCCCAGCATCGCAAGTGAGCGTGCCCCCTCCTCCGATCTCCCTTTTCCCCGCAGTCATCGCGCTCACTCCCCCTACACGCGCTAGTTGGCGCCCAGAGCGTGCGCCCGCCCTCGCCTAGCGCCACCACGCCGCTTGCTCGCTCCCCTACACACTGCTCGGGGTG